>NC_060180.1:82020-97020 GCF_021184085.1 Oncorhynchus gorbuscha | reverse complement strand
GAGGGCTGGGGTAAGGGCTCTACACTACACACTACACACTACACACTACACACTACACACTACATACTAACCCTTCAGCATGGGGCGTGAGGAGGAGAAACTGATGATCAGAGGGCTGGGGTAAGGGCTCTACACTACACACTACACACTACACACTACACACTACATACTAACCCTTCAGCATGGGGCGTGAGGAGGAGAAACTGATGATCAGAGGGCTGGGGTAAGGGCTCTACACTACACACTACACACTACACACTACACACTACATACTAACCCTTCAGCATGGGGCGTGAGGAGGAGAAACTGATGATCAGAGGGCTGGGGTAAGGGCTCTACACTACACACTACATACTACACACTACACACTACATACTAACCCTTCAGCATGGGGCGTGAGGAGGAGAAACTGATGATCAGAGGGCTGGGGTAAGGGCTCTACACTACACACTACACACTACACACTACACACTACACACTACACACTACATACTACACACTACACACTACACACTACACACTACACACTACATACTACACACTACACACTACACACTACACACTACACACTACACACTACACACTACATACTAACCCTTCAGCATGGGGCGTGAGGAGGAGAAACTGATGATCAGAGGGCTGGGGTAAGGGCTCTACACTACACACTACACACTACACACTACACACTACATACTACACACTACACACTACACACTACACACTACATACTACACACTACACACTACACACTACATACTACATACTACACACTACAAACTAACTGGGGTAAGGGCTCTACACTACTTGTTTACCTGTCTCTTGGTCTGGTCTCTCTCCAGAGACATCATGAACAACAAGGTGTTCTACCAGCATCCCAACCTGATGAGAGCTCTGCTTGTTTACCTGTCTCTTGGTCTGGTCTCTCTCCAGAGACATCATGAACAACAAGGTGTTCTACCAGCATCCTAACCTGATGAGAGCTCTGCTTGTTTACCTGTCTCTTGGTCTGGTCTCTCTCCAGAGACATCATGAACAACAAGGTGTTCTACCAGCATCCTAACCTGATGAGAGCTCTGCTTGTTTACCTGTCTCTTGGTCTGGTCTCTCTCCAGAGACATCATGAACAACAAGGTGTTCTACCAGCATCCTAACCTGATGAGAGCTCTGCTTGTTTACCTGTCTCTTGGTCTGGTCTCTCTCCAGAGACATCATGAACAACAAGGTGTTCTACCAGCATCCTAACCTGATGAGAGCTCTGCTTGTTTACCTGTCTCTTGGTCTGGTCTCTCTCCAGAGACATCATGAACAACAAGGTGTTCTACCAGCATCCTAACCTGATGAGAGCTCTGCTTGTTTACCTGTCTCTTGGTCTGGTCTCTCTCCAGAGACATCATGAACAACAAGGTGTTCTACCAGCATCCCAACCTGATGAGAGCTCTGCTTGTTTACCTGTCTCTTGGTCTGGTCTCTCTCCAGAGACATCATGAACAACAAGGTGTTCTACCAGCATCCTAACCTGATGAGAGCTCTGCTTGTTTACCTGTCTCTTGGTCTGGTCTCTCTCCAGAGACATCATGAACAACAAGGTGTTCTACCAGCATCCTAACCTGATGAGAGCTCTGCTTGTTTACCTGTCTCTTGGTCTGGTCTCTCTCCAGAGACATCATGAACAACAAGGTGTTCTACCAGCATCCTAACCTGATGAGAGCTCTGCTTGTTTACCTGTCTCTTGGTCTGGTCTCTCTCCAGAGACATCATGAACAACAAGGTGTTCTACCAGCATCCTAACCTGATGAGAGCTCTGCTTGTTTACCTGTCTCTTGGTCTGGTCTCTCTCCAGAGACATCATGAACAACAAGGTGTTCTACCAGCATCCCAACCTGATGAGAGCTCTGCTTGTTTACCTGTCTCTTGGTCTGGTCTCTCTCCAGAGACATCATGAACAACAAGGTGTTCTACCAGCATCCTAACCTGATGAGAGCTCTGCTTGTTTACCTGTCTCTTGGTCTGGTCTCTCTCCAGAGACATCATGAACAACAAGGTGTTCTACCAGCATCCTAACCTGATGAGAGCTCTGCTTGTTTACCTGTCTCTTGGTCTGGTCTCTCTCCAGAGACATCATGAACAACAAGGTGTTCTACCAGCATCCCAACCTGATGAGAGCTCTGCTTGTTTACCTGTCTCTTGGTCTGGTCTCTCTCCAGAGACATCATGAACAACAAGGTGTTCTACCAGCATCCTAACCTGATGAGAGCTCTGCTTGTTTACCTGTCTCTTGGTCTGGTCTCTCTCCAGAGACATCATGAACAACAAGGTGTTCTACCAGCATCCTAACCTGATGAGAGCTCTGCTTGTTTACCTGTCTCTTGGTCTGGTCTCTCTCCAGAGACATCATGAACAACAAGGTGTTCTACCAGCATCCTAACCTGATGAGAGCTCTGCTTGTTTACCTGTCTCTTGGTCTGGTCTCTCTCCAGAGACATCATGAACAACAAGGTGTTCTACCAGCATCCTAACCTGATGAGAGCTCTGCTTGTTTACCTGTCTCTTGGTCTGGTCTCTCTCCAGAGACATCATGAACAACAAGGTGTTCTACCAGCATCCTAACCTGATGAGAGCTCTGCTTGTTTACCTGTCTCTTGGTCTGGTCTCTCTCCAGAGACATCATGAACAACAAGGTGTTCTACCAGCATCCTAACCTGATGAGAGCTCTGCTTGTTTACCTGTCTCTTGGTCTGGTCTCTCTCCAGAGACATCATGAACAACAAGGTGTTCTACCAGCATCCTAACCTGATGAGAGCTCTGCTTGTTTACCTGTCTCTTGGTCTGGTCTCTCTCCAGAGACATCATGAACAACAAGGTGTTCTACCAGCATCCTAACCTGATGAGAGCTCTGCTTGTTTACCTGTCTCTTGGTCTGGTCTCTCTCCAGAGACATCATGAACAACAAGGTGTTCTACCAGCATCCTAACCTGATGAGAGCTCTGCTTGTTTACCTGTCTCTTGGTCTGGTCTCTCTCCAGAGACATCATGAACAACAAGGTGTTCTACCAGCATCCTAACCTGATGAGAGCTCTGCTTGTTTACCTGTCTCTTGGTCTGGTCTCTCTCCAGAGACATCATGAACAACAAGGTGTTCTACCAGCATCCTAACCTGATGAGAGCTCTGGGAATGCATGAGACTGTCATGGAGGTGATGGTTAACGTCCTGAGTGGAGGGGAATCCAAGGTAACTGCTCATAAGGGTGTGTGTGTGTGTGTGTGTGTGTGTGTGTGTGTGTGTGTGTGTGTGTGTGTGTGTGTGTGTGTGTGTGTGTGTGTGTGTGTGTGTGTGTGTGTGTGTGTGTGTGTGTGTGTGTGTGTGTGTGTGTGTGTGTGTGTGTGTGTGTGTGTGTGTGTGTGCTGTTTGAAGGAGTTTTTTTTCTAATTAAATTAGTTCCATCTATGTATTTTTGATCAGTTTTGATCAGTTTTGATCAGCATATATATATAACACTTCACCATGTAAAAGGCTAAACTGATCCCAGATCAGCACTCTGAGTGATTGATACCATGAGTGATTGATAATTCATTGATATCATTAGTGATTGATAGTTCATTGATATCATTAGTGATTGATAGTTCATTGATATCATTAGTGATTGATAGTTCATTGATATCATTAGTGATTGATACCATCAGTGATTGATAGTTCATTGATATCATTAGTGATTGATAGTTCATTGATATCATTAGTGATTGATACCATGAGTGATTGATAGTTTATTGATATCATTAGTGATTGATACCATTAGTGATTGATAGTTTATTGATATCATTAGTGATTGATACCATCAGTGATTGATAGTTTATTGATATCATTAGTGATTGATACCATCAGTGATTGATAGTTTATTGATATCATTAGTGATTGATAGTTTATTGATATCATTAGTGATTGATACCATCAGTGATTGATAGTTTATTGATATCATTAGTGATTGATAGTTCATTGATATCATTAGTGATTGATAGTTTATTGATATCATTAGTGATTGATAGTTTATTGATATCATTAGTGATTGATACCATCAGTGATTGATAGTTTATTGATATCATTAGTGATTGATAGTTCATTGATATCATTAGTGATTGATACCATCAGTGATTGATAGTTTATTGATATCATTAGTGATTGATACCATCAGTGATTGATAGTTTATTGATATCATTAGTGATTGATACCATCAGTGATTGATAGTTTATTGATACCATCAGTGATTGATAGTTTATTGATATCATTAGTGATTGATACCATCAGTGATTGATAGTTTATTGATATCATTAGTGATTGATAGTTTATTGATATCATTAGTGATTGATAGTTCATTGATATCATTAGTGATTGATACCATCAGTGATTGATAGTTTATTGATATCATTAGTGATTGATACCATCAGTGATTGATAGTTTATTGATATCATTAGTGATTGATAGTTTATTGATATCATTAGTGATTGATAGTTCATTGATATCATTAGTGATTGATACCATCAGTGATTGATAGTTTATTGATATCATTAGTGATTGATAGTTCATTGATATCATTAGTGATTGATACCATCAGTGATTGATAGTTTATTGATATCATTAGTGATTGATAGTTTATTGATATCATTAGTGATTGATAGTTCATTGATATCATTAGTGATTGATACCATCAGTGATTGATAGTTCATTGATATCATTAGTGATTGATACCATCAGTGATTGATAATTTATTGATATCATTAGTGATTGATACCATCAGTGATTGATAGTTCATTGATATCATTAGTGATTGATACCATCAGTGATTGATAGTTTATTGATATCATTAGTGATTGATACCATCAGTGATTGATAGTTTATTGATATCATTAGTGATTGATACCATCAGTGATTGATAGTTTATTGATATCATTAGTGATTGATAGTTTATTGATATCATTAGTGATTGATACCATGAGTGATTGATACCATCAGTGATTGATAGTTTATTGATATCATTAGTGATTGATAGTTTATTGATATCATTAGTGATTGATACCATTAGTGATTGATAGTTTATTGATATCATTAGTGATTGATACCATCAGTGATTGATAGTTTATTGATATCATTAGTGATTGATACCATCAGTGATTGATAGTTTATTGATATCATCAGTGATTGATAGTTTATTGATATCATTAGTGATTGATACCATTAGTGATTGATAGTTTATTGATATCATTAGTGATTGATACCATCAGTGATTGATAGTTTATTGATATCATCAGTGATTGATAGTTTATTGATATCATTAGTGATTGATACCATCAGTGATTGATCGTTTATTGATATCATTAGTGATTGATAGTTTATTGATATCATTAGTGATTGATACCATCAGTGATTGATAGTTTATTGATATCATTAGTGATTGATACCATCAGTGATTGATAGTTTATTGATATCATTAGTGATTGATATCATTAGTGATTGATAGTTTATTGATATCATTAGTGATTGATACCATCAGTGATTGATAGTTCATTGATATCATTAGTGATTGATACCATGAGTGATTGATAGTTTATTGATATCATTAGTGATTGATAGTTTATTGATATCATTAGTGATTGATAGTTTATTGATATCATTAGTGATTGATACCATCAGTGATTGATAGTTTATTGATATCATTAGTGATTGATAGTTTATTGATATCATTAGTGATTGATACCATCAGTGATTGATAGTTTATTGATATCATTAGTGATTGATACCATCAGTGATTGATAGTTTATTGATATCATTAGTGATTGATAGTTTATTGATATCATTAGTGATTGATACCATCTGTGATTGATAGTTCATTGATATCATTAGTGATTGATAGTTTATTGATATCATTAGTGATTGATACCATCAGTGATTGATAGTTTATTGATATCATTAGTGATTGATACCATGAGTGATTGATAGTTCATTGATATCATTAGTGATTGATAGTTCATTGATATCATTAGTGATTGATACCATCAGTGATTGATAGTTTATTGATATCATTAGTGATTGATAGTTTATTGATATCATTAGTGATTGATACCATCAGTGATTGATAGTTTATTGATATCATTAGTGATTGATAGTTCATTGATATCATTAGTGATTGATATCATCAGTGATTGATAGTTTATTGATATCATTAGTGATTGATAGTTCATTGATATCATTAGTGATTGATAGTTTATTGCTATCATTAGTGATTGATAGTTTATTGCTATCATTAGTGATTGATAGTTCATTGATATCATTAGTGATTGATAGTTCATTGATATCATTAGTGATTGATACCATCAGTGATTGATAGTTCATTGATATCATTAGTGATTGATAGTTCATTGATATCATTAGTGATTGATAGTTCATTGATATCATTAGTGATTGATACCATCAGTGATTGATAGTTCATTGATATCATTAGTGATTGATAGTTCATTGATATCATTAGTGATTGATAGTTCATTGATATCATTAGTGATTGATACCATCAGTGATTGATAGTTTATTGATATCATTAGTGATTGATACCATCAGTGATTGATAGTTTATTGATATCATTAGTGATTGATACCATCGGTGATTGATAGTTTATTGATATCATTAGTGATTGATAGTTCATTGATATCATTAGTGATTGATACCATCAGTGATCGATAGTTTATTGATATCATTAATGATTGATACCATGAGTGATTGATAGTTCATTGATATCATTAGTGATTGATAGTTCATTGATATCATTAGTGATTGATACCATCAGTGATTGATAGTTCATTGATATCATTAGTGATTGATAGTTCATTGATATCATT
This sequence comes from Oncorhynchus gorbuscha, assembly GCF_021184085.1. Classification (NCBI taxonomy): domain Eukaryota; kingdom Metazoa; phylum Chordata; class Actinopteri; order Salmoniformes; family Salmonidae; genus Oncorhynchus; species Oncorhynchus gorbuscha. The sequence continues at coordinate 90,138 of NC_060180.1, read as the reverse complement.
AGTGATTGATAGTTCATTGATATCATTAGTGATTGATACCATCAGTGATTGATAGTTTATTGATATAATTAGTGATTGATAGTTTATTGATATCATTAGTGATTGATACCATCAGTGATTGATAGTTTATTGATATCATTAGTGATTGATATCATTAGTGATTGATAGTTTATTGATATCATTAGTGATTGATATCATTAGTGATTGATAGTTCATTGATATCATTAGTGATTGATAGTTTATTGATATCATTAGTGATTGATAGTTCATTGATATCATTAGTGATTGATACCATCAGTGATTGAACTATCAATCACTAATGATATCAATAAACTATCAATCACTGATGGTATCAATCACTAATGATATCAATGAACTATCAATCACTAATGATATCAATGGACTATCAATCACTAATGATATCAATGAACTATCAATCACTAATGATATCAATGAACTATATCATTAGTGATTGATAGTTCATTGATATCATTAGTGATTGATAGTTCATTGATATCATTAGTGATTGATACCATCAGTGATTGATAGTTCATTGATATCATTATTGATTGATAGTTCATTGATATCATTCGTGATTGATAGTTCATTGATATCATTAGTGATTGATACCATCAGTGATTGATAGTTCATTGATATCATTAGTGATTGATATCATTAGTGATTGATAGTTTATTGATATCATTAGTGATTGATAGTTCATTGATATCATTAGTGATTGATACCATCAGTGATTGATAGTTTATTGATATCATTAGTGATTGATAGTTCATTGATATCATTAGTGATTGATAGTTCATTGATATCATTAGTGATTGATACCATGAGTGATTGATAATTCATTGATATCATTAGTGATTGATACCATGAGTGATCGATAATTCATTGATATCATGAGTGATTGATAGTTTATTGATGTCATTGTTGATTGATAATTCATTGATATCATTAGTGATTGATACCATGAGTGATTGATAGTTTATTCATGTCATGTCATTGTTCAAATCAAATGTTATTTGTCACATACACATGGTTAGCAGATGTTAATGCGAGTGTAGCGAAATGCTTGTGCTTCTCGTTCCGACAATGCAGTGATAACCAACAAGTAATCTAACTAACAATTCCAAAACTACTGTCTTATACACAGTGTAAGGGGATAAATAATATGTACATAAGGATATATGAATGAGTGATGGTACAGAGCAGCATAGGCAAGATGCAGTTGTAATGTCACTTCCTGTCTCGTTCACTGTGTAACACTTCTAACGTCACTTCCTGTCTCGTTCACTGTGTAACACTTCTAACGTCACTTCCTGTCCCGTTCACTGTGTAAAATTTCTAACGTCACTTCCTGTCCCATTCACTGTGTAACACTTCTAACGTCACTTCCTGTCCCGTTCACTGTGTAACTAATGTTACTTCCTGTCCCGTTCACTGTGTCACATTACTAACGTCACTTCCTGTCCCGTTCACTGTGTAACACATCTAACATTACTTCCTGTCCCGTTCACTGTGTAACACTTCTAACGTCACTTCCTGTCCCGTTCACTGTGTAACTAATGTCACTTCCTGTCCCGTTCACTGTGTAACATTACTAACGTCACTTCCTGTCCCGTTCACTGTGTAACATTTGGAAAGCAGAGTAAAACTGTGTTGACTTGTCTGCTCCTTGTCTGTGACTTGTTGTTCAGGAAATCACCTTCCCTAAGATGGTGGCCAACTGCTGTCGTTTCCTGTGTTACTTCTGTCGCATCAGTAGACAGAACCAGAAAGCCATGTTCGACCACCTCAGCTACCTGCTGGAGAACAGCAGCGTCGGGCTTGGTGAGTGTCTAAAATGGCTCCCCATTCACTACGTCCTGCTCTACTGCTGACCAGAGACGAAAGGCTTTACATTGAGAGTAGGGCACTTTCTAGGGAGAGGCTTGACATTCTGGATGCAGACGTTGTCTTTCCATTTGTATCTGATGAGATCTGGGGTGCTTTGGTATGCTCCATAGGTTTTAACTGATGCTTTAGCTTGCTGGAGATAATGGTGTGTGTGTGTGTGTTTGTGTGTGTGTGTGTGTGTGTCTCCCTCTCTGTGTGTCTCTCTCCCTCTCTGTGTGTGTGTTGCCCTCCTTCTCTCTCTCTGTGTGTGTTGCCCTCCTTCTCTCTCTCTGTGTGTGTTGCCCTCCTTCTCTCTCTGTGTGTGTGTTGCCCTCCTTCTCTCTCTGTGTGTGTCTCTCTCCCTCTCTGTGTGTGTTGCCCTCCTTCTCTCTCTCTGTGTGTTGCCCTCCTTCCCTCTCTGTGTGTGTGTTGCCCTCCTTCTCTCTCTGTGTGTGTTGCCCTCCTTCTCTCTCTGTGTGTGTTGCCCTCCTTCTCTCTCTGTGTGTGTTGTCCCCCTTCTCCCTCTGTGTGTGTTGCCCTCCCTCTCTCTGTGTGTGTTGTCCTCCTTCTCTCTGTGTGTGTTGCCCTCCTTCTCTCTCTCTCTGTGTGTGTTGCCCTCCTTCTCTCTCTCTCTCTGTGTGTTGCCCTCCTTCTCCCTCTCTGTGTGTTGTCCTCCTTCTCCCTCTGTGTGTGTTGCCCTCCTTCGCTCTCTGTGTGTGTTGCCCTCCTTCTCTCTCTGTGTGTGTTGCCCTCCTTCTCTCTCTGTGTGTGTTGCCCTCCTTCTCTCTCTGTGTGTGTTGCCCTCCTTCTCTCTGTGTGTGTTGCCCTCCTTTTCTCTCTGTGTGTGTTGCCCTCCTTCTCTCTGTGTGTGTTGCCCTCCTTCTCTCTCTGTGTGTGTTGCCCTCCTTCTCTCTCTGTGTGTGTTGCCCTCCTTCTCTCCCTCTGTGTGTGTTGCCCTCCTTCTCTCTGTGTGTGTTGCCCTCCTTCTCTCTGTGTGTGTTGCCCTCATTCTCTCTGTGTGTGTTGCCCTCCTTCTCTCCCTATGTGTGTGTTGCCCTCCTTCTCTCCCTCTGTGTGTGTTGCCCTCCTTCTCTCTCTGTGTGTGTTGCCCTCCTTCTCTCCCTCTGTGTGTGTTGCCCTCCTTCTCTCTCTGTGTGTGTTGCCCTCCTTCTCTCCCTCTGTGTGTGTTGCCCTCCTTCTCTCTGTGTGTGTTTCCCTCCTTCTCTCTCTGTGTGTGTTGCCCTCCCTCTCTCTGTGTGTGTTGCCCTCCTTCTCTCTCTGTGTGTGTGTTGCCCTCCTTCTCTCTCTGTGTGTGTTGCCCTCCTTCTCTCTCTGTGTGTGTTGCCCTCCTTCTCTCTCTGTGTGTGTTGCCCTCCCTCCCTCTGTGTGTGTTGCCCTCCTTCTCTCTCTGTGTGTGTTGCCCTCCTTCTCTCTCTGTGTGTTTGCCCTCCCTCTCTCTCTGTGTGTGTTGTCCTCCTTCTCTCTGTGTGTGTTGTCCTCCTTCTCCCTCTGTGTGTGTTGCCCTCCCTCTCTCTGTGTGTGTTGTCCTCCTTCTCTCTGTGTGTGTTGTCCTCCTTCTCTCTCTCTCTGTGTGTGTTGCCCTCCTTCTCTCTCTCTCTCTCTGTGTGTTGCCCTCCTTCTCCCTCTCTGTGTGTTGTCCTCCTTCTCTCTCTGTGTGTTGTCCTCCTTCTCCCTCTGTGTGTGTTGCCCTCCTTCTCTCTCTGTGTGTGTTGCCCTCCTTCTTTCTCTGTGTGTGTTGCCCTCCTTCTCTCTCTGTGTGTGTTGCCCTCCTTCTCTCTGTGTGTGTTGCCCTCCTTCTCTCTCTGTGTGTGTTGCCCTCCTTCCCTCTCTGTGTGTGTGTTGCCCTCCTTCTCTCTCTGTGTGTGTTGCCCTCCTTCTCCCTCTGTGTGTGTTGCCCTCCTTCTCTCTCTGTGTGTGTTGCCCTCCTTCTCCCTCTGTGCGTGTTGCCCTCCTTCTCCCTCTGTGCGTGTTGCCCTCCTTCTCCCTCTGTGTGTGTTGCCCTCCCTCCCTCTGTGTGTGTTGCCCTCCCTCCCTCTGTGTGTGTTGCCCTCCTCCCTCTGTGTGTGTTGCCCTCCCTCTGTGTGTGTTGCCCTCCTCCTCCCTCTGTGTGTGTTGCCCTCCCTCCCTCTGTGTGTGTTGCCCTCCCTCCCTCTGTGTGTGTTGCCCTCCCTCCCTCTGTGTGTGTTGCCCTTCTCCCTCTGTGTGTGTTGCCCTCCCTCCCTCTGTGTGTGTTGCCCTCCTCCTCCCTCTGTGTGTGTTTCCCTCCCTCCCTCTGTGTGTGTTGCCCTCCCTCCCTCTGTGTGTGTTGCCCTCCTCCCTCTGTGTGTGTTGCCCTCCCACCCTCTGTGTGTGTTGCCCTCCTTCTCCCTCTGTGTGTGTTGCCCTCCTTCCCTCTGTGTGTGTTGCCCTCCTTCTCTCTCTGTGTGTGTTGCCCTCCCTCTGTTGCCCTCCTTCTCTCTCTGTGTGTGTTGCCCTCCTTCTCCCTCTGTGTGTGTTGCCCTCCTTCTCTCTCTGTGTGTGTCGTCCTCCTTCTCTCTCTGTGTGTGTTGCCCTCCTTCTCTCTGTGTGTGTTGCCCTCCTTCTCTCTCTGTGTGTGTTGCCCTCCTTCTCTCTCTGTGTGTGTTGCCCTCCTTCTCTCTGTGTGTGTTGTCCTCCTTCTCTCTCTGTGTGTGTTGCCCTCCTTCTCTCTCTGTGTGTGTTGCCCTCCATCTCTCTGTGTCCCCAGCGTCTCCCTCCATGCGAGGCTCTACTCCACTAGATGTGGCCGCTGCCTCTGTGATGGACAACAACGAACTGGCTCTGGCCCTGAGGGAACCCGACCTGGAGAAAGTAAGACAAGGCCCAACTCTACCAGCAAACTAACTTGTTCAGCCCACCCTGTACCCAATGTATAGAGATACAGTATAGAGGTACAGTATAGAGATACAGTATAGAGATACAGTATAGAGGTACAGTATAGAGATACAATATAGAGATACAGTATAGAGGTACAGTATTGTTCCCTTAACGACTACAGCCAGGAGAACAGACAGGTACACTTTAAATGTAAACCAAGCTCACATGTAGCTGTTTGGTAGTGAACAAGAGACGTGTACTGTATGGTGCAGTAGCAAGCTAATGGTCATGTTTGGTTGATTAAAAGATGCTAATCATCCCATTGAAGCAATATGCAGATAACAAGACTGCAGAGGAACTCTCTGGTGTCCTCCACCGTGGGGCTCCTCCTGGTTCAATAGGAATCCTAGTTTATTCCTCTCTGGTGTCCTCCACCATGGGGCTCCTCCTGGTTCAATAGGAATCCTAGTTTATTCCTCTCTGATGTCCTCCACCGTGGGGCTCCTCCTGGTTCAATAGGAATCCTAGTTTATTCCTCTCTGATGTCCTCCACCGTGGGGCTCCTCCTGGTTCAATAGGAATCCTAGTTTATTCCTCTCTGATGTCCTCCACCGTGGGGCTCCTCCTGGTTCAATAGGAATCCTAGTTTAGTCCTCTCTGATGTCCTCCACCGTGGGGCTCCTCCTGATTCAATAGGAATCCTAGTTTATTCCTCTCTGATGTCCTCCACCGTGGGGCTCCTCCTGGTTCAATAGGAATCCTAGTTTATTCCTCTCTGATGTCCTCCACCGTGGGGCTCCTCCTGGTTCAATAGGAATCCTAGTTCATTCCTCTCTGATGTCCTCCACCGTGGGGCTCCTCCTGGTTCAATAGGAATCCTAGTTTATTCCTCTCTGATGTCCTCCACCGTGGGGCTCCTCCTGGTTCAATAGGAATCCTAGTTTATTCCTCTCTGATGTCCTCCACCGTGGGGCTCCTCCAGGTTCAATAGGAATCCTAGTTTATTCCTCTCTGGTGTCCTCCACCGTGGGGCTCTTCCTGGTTCAATAGGAATCCTAGTTTATTCCTCTCTGATGTCCTTCACCGTGGGGCTCCTCCTGGTTCAATAGGAATCCTAGTTTATTCCTCTCTGATGTCCTCCACCGTGGGGCTCCTCCTGGTTCAATAGGAATCCTAGTTTAGTCCTCTCTGATGTCCTCCACCGTGGGGCTCCTCCTGATTCAATAGGAATCCTAGTTTATTCCTCTCTGATGTCCTCCACCGTGGGGCTCCTCCTGGTTCAATAGGAATCCTAGTTTATTCCTCTCTGATGTCCTCCACCGTGGGGCTCTTACAGGTTCAATAGGAATAGATACAGCTAAGCCTCTCCCTCTGCCTCCTCTTCCCTCTGACAACGTGATGTCCTGAGCCAGACCTTTCTAACCCTCTCCCTCTGCCTCCTCTTCCCTCTGACAACGTGATGTCCTGAGCCAGACCTTTCCCTGCTAACCCTCTCCCTCTGCCTCCTCTTCCCTCTGACAACGTGATGTCCTGAGCCAGACCTTTCCCTGCTAACCCTCTCCCTCTGCCTCCTCTTCCCTCTGACAACGTGATGTCCTGAGCCAGACCTTTCCCTGCTAACCCTCTCCCTCTGCCTCCTCTTCCCTCTGACAACGTGATGTCCTGAGCCAGACCTTTCTAACCCTCTCCCTCTGCCTCCTCTTCCCTCTGACAACGTGATGTCCTGAGCCAGACCTTTCCCTGCTAACCCTCTCCCTCTGCCTCCTCTTCCCTCTGACAACGTGATGTCCTGAGCCAGACCTTTCTAACCCTCTCCCTCTGCCTCCTCTTCCCTCTGACAACGTGATGTCCTGAGCCAGACCTTTCCCTGCTAACCCTCTCCCTCTGCCTCCTCTTCCCTCTGACAACGTGATGTCCTGAGCCAGACCTTTCCCTGCTAACCCTCTCCCTCTGCCTCCTCTTCCCTCTGACAACGTGATGTCCTGAGCCAGACCTTTCTAACCCTCTCCCTCTGCCTCCTCTTCCCTCTGACAACGTGATGTCCTGAGCCAGACCTTTCCCTGCTAACCCTCTCCCTCTGCCTCCTCTTCCCTCTGACAACGTGATGTCCTGAGCCAGACCTTTCCCTGCTAACCCTCTCCCTCTGCCTCCTCTTCCCTCTGACAACGTGAAGTCCTGAGCCAGACCTTTCTAACCCTCTCCCTCTGCCTCCTCTTCCCTCTGACAACGTGATGTCCTGAGCCAGACCTTTCCCTGCTAACCCTCTCCCTCTGCCTCCTCTTCCCTCTGACAACGTGAAGTCCTGAGCCAGACCTTTCTAACCCTCTCCCTCTGCCTCCTCTTCCCTCTGACAACGTGATGTCCTGAGCCAGACCTTTCCCTGCTAACCCTCTCCCTCTGCCTCCTCTTCCCTAGGTGGTGCAGTACTTGGCTGGCTGTGGCCTCCAGAGCTGCTCCATGCTCGTGTCGAAAGGATACCCTGACATCGGCTGGAACCCCGTCGAAGGAGAGAGATACCTCGACTTCCTCCGCTTTGCAGTGTTCTGCAACGGTACATGTGCATTTATTACCTATGGCCGATAAACCTTCATTTCATTATAACATTTGACTCTGGTTGGTAGATGGTCTTGGTTATTTTCATATCATCCTGATATGAACTCTGTCGTCCTATCAGGTGAGAGTGTGGAGGAGAACGCTAACGTGGTGGTGAGGCTGCTGATTCGTCGTCCCGAGTGCTTTGGCCCCGCCCTCCGCGGAGAGGGGGGGAATGGTCTCCTGGCAGCCATGATGGAAGCCATCAACATATCAGAGGACCCCTGTAGAGACGGGCCCTCCCCTACCTCAGAGGCCGGCAGGACACTGTAGGTACCCCTGTAGAGACGGGCCCTCCCCTACCTCAGAGGCCAGCAGGACACTGTAGGTACCCCTGTAGAGACGGGCCCTCCCCTACCTCAGAGGCCAGCAGGACACTGTAGGTACCCCTGTAGAGACGGGCCCTCCCCTACCTCAGAGGCCAGCAGGACACTGTAGGTACCCCTGTAGAGACGGGCCCTCCCCTACCTCAGAGGCCAGCAGGACACTGTAGGTACCCCTGTAGAGACGGGCCCTCCCCTACCTCAGAGGCCAGCAGGACACTGTAGGTACCCCTGTAGAGACGGGCCCTCCCCTACCTCAGAGGCCAGCAGGACACTGTAGGTACCCTGTAGAGACGGGCCCTCCCCTACCTCAGAGGCCAGCAGGACACTGTAGGTACCCCTGTAGAGACGGGCCCTCCCCTACCTCAGAGGCCAGCAGGACACTGTAGGTACCCCCGGGCCCTCCCCTACCTCAGAGGCCAGCAGGACACTGTAGGTACCCCTGTAGAGACGGGCCCTC
>NC_060180.1:0-77500 GCF_021184085.1 Oncorhynchus gorbuscha | reverse complement strand
GTCTAGATGGGTCTGTGGTAGAGTCTGACTATGGTCTGTCTGTTGTGTGTCTAGATGGGTCTGTGGTAGAGTCTGACTATGGCCTGTCTGTTGTGTGTCTAGATGGGTCTGTGGTAGAGTCTGACTATGGCCTGTCTGTTGTGTGTCTAGATGGGTCGGTGGTAGAGTCTGGTCTGTTGTGTGTGTCTAGATGGGTCTGTGGTAGAGTCTGACTATGGCCTGTCTGTTGTGTGTCTAGATGGGTCTGTGGTAGAGTCTGACTATGGCCTGTCTGTTGTGTGTCTAGATGGGTCTGTGGTAGAGTCTGACTATGGCCTGTCTGTTGTGTGTCTAGATGGGTCGGTGGTAGAGTCTAACTATGGCCTGTCTGTTGTGTGTCTAGATGGGTCTGTGGTAGAGTCTGACTCTGGCCTGTCTGTTGTGTGTGTCTAGATGGGTCTGTGGTAGAGTCTGACTATGGTCTGTCTGTTGTGTGTCTAGATGGGTCGGTGGTAGAGTCTGGTCTGTCTGTTGTGTGTCTAGATGGGTCGGTGGTAGAGTCTGGCCTGTCTGTTGTGTGTCTAGATGGGTCTGTGGTAGAGTCTGACTATGGCCTGTCTGTTGTGTATCTAGATGGGTCTGTGGTAGAGTCTGGTCTGTCTGTTGTGTGTCTAGATGGGTCTGTGGTAGAGTCTGACTATGGTCTGTCTGTTGTGTGTCTAGATGGGTCGGTGGTGGAGTCTGACTCTGGTCTGTTGTGTGTCTAGATGGGTCTGTGGTAGAGTCTGACTATGGCCTGTCTGTTGTGTGTCTAGATGGGTCTATGGTAGAGTCTGACTATGGCCTGTCTGTTGTGTGTCTAGATGGGTCGGTGGTAGAGTCTGGCCTGTCTGTTGTGTGTCTAGATGGGTCTGTGGTAGAGTCTGGCCTGTCTGTTGTGTGTCTAGATGGGTCTGTGGTAGAGTCTGACTATGGCCTGTTGTGTGTCTAGATGGGTCTGTGGTAGAGTCTGACTATGGCCTGTCTGTTGTGTGTCTAGATGGGTCTGTGGTAGAGTCTGGTCTGTCTGTTGTGTGTCTAGATGGGTCTGTGGTAGAGTCTGGTCTGTCTGTTGTGTGTGTCTAGATGGGTCGGTGGTAGAGTCTGACTATGGTCTGTCTGTTGTGTGTCTAGATGGGTCTGTGGTAGAGTCTAACTATGGCCTGTCTGTTGTGTGTCTAGATGGGTCTGTGGTAGAGTCTGACTATGGCCTGTCTGTTGTGTGTCTAGATGGGTCTGTGGTAGAGTCTGACTATGGCCTGTCTGTTGTGTGTCTAGATGGGTCTGTGGTAGAGTCTGACTATGGCCTGTCTGTTGTGTGTCTAGATGGGTCTGTGGTAGAGTCTGACTATGGCCTGTCTGTTGTGTGTCTAGATGGGTCTGTGGTAGAGTCTGGCCTGTCTGTTGTGTGTCTAGATGGGTCGGTGGTAGAGTCTGACTATGGTCTGTCTGTTGTGTGTCTAGATGGGTCGGTGGTAGAGTCTGACTCTGGCCTGTCTGTTGTGTGTCTAGATGGGTCGGTGGTAGAGTCTGACTATGGCCTGTCTGTTGTGTGTCTAGATGGGTCTGTGGTGGAGCCTGACATGTCAGCAGGGTTCTGTCCGGACCACAAGGCAGCCATGGTGCTGTTCCTGGACCGGGTCTACGGGATAGAGGACCAGAACTTCCTGCTTCATCTGCTGGAGGTGGGCTTCCTGCCTGACCTCAGGGCTGCTGCCTCGCTCGACACAGTGAGTCTCTAACCCAAACCCTGTAGACACAGTGAGTCTCTAACCCTGTAGACACAGTGAGTCTCTAACCCAAACCCTGTAGACACAGTGAGTCTCTAACCCAAACCCTGTAGACACAGTGAGTCTAACCCAAATCCTGTAGACCAAACCCTGTAGACACAGTGAGTCTCTAACCCAAACCCTGTAGACACAGTGAGTCTCTAACCCAAACCCTGTAGACACAGTGAGTCTCTAACCCAAACCCTGTAGACACAGTGAGTCTCTAACCCAAACCCTGTAGACACAGTGAGTCTCTAACCCAAACCCTGTAGACACAGTGAGTCTCTAACCCAAACCCTGTAGACACAGTGAGTCTCTAACCCTGTAGACACAGTGAGTCTCTAACCCTGTAGACACAGTGAGTCTCTAACCCAAACCCCTGAGTCTCTAGACACAGTGAGTCTCTAACCCAAACCCTGTAGACACAGTGAGTCTCTAACCCAAACCCTGTAGACACAGTGAGTCTCTAACCCTGTAGACACAGTGAGTCTCTAACCCAAATCCTGTAGACACAGTGAGTCTCTAACCCTGTAGACACAGTGAGTCTCTAACCCAAACCCTGTAGACACACAGTGAGTCTCTAACCCAAACCCTGTAGACACAGTGAGTCTCTAAACCCTGTAGACACAGTGAGTCTCTAACCCAAACCCTGTAGACACAGTGAGTCTCTAACCTGTAGACAAACCCTGTAGACACAGTGAGTCTCTAACCCAAACCTGTAGACACAGTGAGTCTCTAACCCAAACCTTATAGACACAGTGTCTCTAACCCAACCCCTGTAGACACAGTGAGTCTCTAACCCAAACCTTATAGACACAGTGAGTCTCTAACCCAAACCCTGTAGACACAGTGAGTCTCTAACCCAAACCCTGTAGACACAGTGAGTCTCTAACCCAAACCTTATAGACACAGTGAGTCTCTAACCCAAACCCTGTAGACACAGTGAGTCTCTAACCCTGTAGACACAGTGAGTCTCTAACCCAAACCTTATAGACACAGTGAGTCTCTAACCCAAACCTTATAGACACAGTAAGTCTCTAACCCTGTAGACACAGTGAGTCTCTAACCCAAACCCTGTAGACACAGTGAGTCTCTAACCCAAACCCTGTAGACACAGTGAGTCTCTAACCCAAACCCTGTAGACACAGTGAGTCTCTAACCCAAACCTTATAGACACAGTAAGTCTCTAACCCTGTAGACACAGTGAGTCTCTAACCCAAACCTTATAGACACAGTGAGTCTCTAACCCAAACCCTGTAGACACAGTGAGTCTCTAACCCAAACCTTATAGACACAGTGAGTCTCTAACCCAAACCTTATAGACACAATGAGTCTCTAACCCTGTAGACACAGTGAGTCTCTAACCCAAACCTTATAGACACAATGAGTCTCTAACCCTGTAGACACAGTGAGTCTCTAACCCAAACCTTATAGACACAGTGAGTCTCTAACCCTGTAGACACAGTGAGTCTCTAACCAAACCCTGTAGACACAGTGAGTCTCTAACCCAAACCTTATAGACACAATGAGTCTCTAACCCTGTAGACACAGTGAGTCTCTAACCCTATAGACACAGTGAGTCTCTAACCCTGTAGACACAGTGAGTCTCTAACCCTGTAGACACAGTGAGTCTCTAACCCAAACCTTATAGACACAGTGAGTCTCTAACCCTGTAGACACAGTGAGTCTCTAACCCTGTAGACACAGTGAGTCTCTAACCCTGTAGACACAGTGAGTCTCTAACAAACCTGTAGACACAGTGAGTCTCTAACCCTGTAGACACAGTGAGTCTCTCCAAACCCTGTAGACACAGTGAGTCTCTAACCCTGTAGACACAGTGAGTCTCTAACCCTAGACACAGACACAGTGAGTCTCTAACCCTGTAGACACAGTGAGTCTCTAACCCTGTAGACACAGTGAGTCTCTAACCCTGTAGACACAGTGAGTCTCTAACCCTGTAGACACAGTGAGTCTCTAACCCTGTAGACACAGTGAGTCTCTAACCCTGTAGATGCAGTAAGTCTCTAACCCCTGACCCTAACCTCGTCCCTGTGTTGTCTCTATGTTTCTCCCCCCAGGCTGCTCTGACCTCTACAGACATGGCCCTGACCCTAACCTCGTCCCTGTGTTGTCTCTATGTTTCTCCCCCAGGCTGCTCTGACCTCTACAGACATGGCCCTGACCCTAACCTCTGACCTCTACAGACATGGCCCTGACCCTAACCTCGTCCCTGTGTTGTCTCTATGTTTCTCCCCCAGGCTGCTCTGAGCTCTACAGACATGGCCCTGGCCCTAACCTCTGACCTCTACAGACATGGCCCTGACCCTAACCTCTGACCTCTACAGACATGGCCCTGACCCTAACCTCTGAGCTCTACAGACATGGCCCTGACCCTAACCTCTGACCTCTACAGACATGGCCCTGACCCTAACCTCTGAGCTCTACAGACATGGCCCTGACCCTAACCTCGTCCCTGTGTTGTCTCTATGTTTCTCCCCCCAGGCTGCTCTGAGCTCTACAGACATGGCCCTGACCCTAACCTCGTCCCTGTGTTGTCTCTATGTGTCTCCCCCCAGGCTGCTCTGAGCTCTATAGACATGGCCCTGACCCTAACCTCGTCCCTGTGTTGTCTCTATGTGTCTCCCCCCAGGCTGCTCTGAGCTCTATGTGTCTCCCCCAGGCTAGACATGGCCCTGACCCTAACCTCGTCCCTGTGTTGTCTCTATGTGTCTCCCCCCAGGCTGCTCTGAGCTCTACAGACATGGCCCTGACCCTAACCTCGTCCCTGTGTTGTCTCTATGTTTCTCCCCCAGGCTGCTCTGACCTCTACAGACATGGCCCTGACCCTAACCTCTGACCTCTACAGACATGGCCCTGACCCTAACCTCGTCCCTGTGTTGTCTCTATGTTTCTCCCCCAGGCTGCTCTGAGCTCTACAGACATGGCCCTGACCCTAACCTCTGACCTCTACAGACATGGCCCTGACCCTAACCTCGTCCCTGTGTTGTCTCTATGTTTCTCCCCCAGGCTGCTCTGACCTCTACAGACATGGCCCTGACCCTAACCTCTGACCTCTACAGACATGGCCCTGACCCTAACCTCGTCCCTGTGTTGTCTCTATGTTTCTCCCCCAGGCTGCTCTGACCTCTACAGACATGGCCCTGACCCTAACCTCTGACCTCTACAGACATGGTCCTGACCCTAACCTCGTCCCTGTGTTGTCTCTATGTTTCTCCCCCAGGCTGCTCTGAGCTCTACAGACATGGCCCTGGCCCTAACCTCTGACCTCTACAGACATGGCCCTGACCCTAACCTCTGACCTCTACAGACATGGCCCTGACCCTAACCTCTGAGCTCTACAGACATGGCCCTGACCCTAACCTCTGACCTCTACAGACATGGCCCTGACCCTAACCTCTGAGCTCTACAGACATGGCCCTGACCCTAACCTCGTCCCTGTGTTGTCTCTATGTTTCTCCCCCCAGGCTGCTCTGAGCTCTACAGACATGGCCCTGACCCTAACCTCGTCCCTCTATGTGTCTCCCCCAGGCTGCTCTGAGCTCTACAGACATGGCCCTGACCCTAACCTCGTCCTATAGACATGTGTTGTCTCTATGTGTCTCCCCCCAGGCTGCTCTGAGCTCTATAGACATGGCCCTGACCCTAACCTCGTCCCTGTGTTGTCTCTATGTGTCTCCCCCCAGGCTGCTCTGAGCTCTATACAGACATGGCCCTGACCCTAACCTCGTCCCTGTGTTGTCTCTATGTTTCTCCCCCAGGCTGCTCTGCTCTACAGACTCTGACCCTAACCTCTGACCTCTACAGACATGGCCCTGACCCTAACCTCGTCCCTGTGTTGTCTCTATGTTTCTCCCCCAGGCTGCTCTGAGCTCTACAGACATGGCCCTGACCCTAACCTCTGACCTCTACAGACATGGCCCTGACCCTAACCTCGTCCCTGTGTTGTCTCTATGTTTCTCCCCAGGCTGCTCTGAGCTCTACAGACATGGCCCTGACCCTAACATGTTGTCCCTGACCCTAACATGGCCCTGACCCTAACCTCTGACCTCTACAGACATGGCCCTGACCCTAACCTCGTCCCTGTGTTGTCTCTATGTTTCTCCCCCAGGCTGCTCTGAGCTCTACAGACATGGCCCTGACCCTAACCTCTGACCTCTACAGACATGGCCCTGACCCTAACCTCGTCCCTGTGTTGTCTCTATGTTTCTCCCCCAGGCTGCTCTGAGCTCTACAGACATGGCTCTGGCCCTCAACAGGTATCTGTGTACAGCTGTTCTTCCCCTGCTCACTAAGTGTGCCCCACTGTTCGCTGGGACAGAGCCCTACGCCTCGCTCATAGACTCTCTACTTCACACCGTCTACCGGCTCTCTAAAGGATGCTGCCTCACCAAGGCACAGAGAGACGCTATCGAGGAGTGTCTGCTGGCTACCTGTGGGTAAGGAAGGGCTTTCGGGTTACTCTCTGCTAGTATATTTGACTGGCTACCTGTGGGTAAGGAAGGGCTTTCGGGTTACTCTCTGCTAGTATATTTGACTGGCCACCTGTGGATAAGGAATGGCTTTTGGGTTACTCTCTGCTAGTATATTTGACTGGCCACCTGTGGGTAAGGAAGGGCTTTCGGGTTACTCTCTGCTAGTATATTTGACTGGCTACCTGTGGGTAAGGGATGGTTACAACTGTAGGGATGGTTACACTCTCTATATGACTATCTGTCTTCTGGCTACAGATGTAGGATCTGAATTTGATCATCCTGTGGATGAAAATTAAAAATGTGTAGTGTATTTGAGGTTTTATAAGGCTTCTGAAGTTTTGTAATTACGATTTAGAAATGTCAGACTAGATTATCAACCCCTACAGAAATGTCCATTCATTATAATCTACATAATAATTCACATTTCCTGTTACTTTGGGATTTTTTTCCTGCTGTAGTAAACTGGCTCAAATTATGATCCTACATCTGTAGGTGTGGCTAAGGGATGTTTGGGGTACACTTTCCTACTTCTATGGTAGTGGTCCTTTAATAAGCCTGTGTGTGTGTGTGTGTGTGTGTGTGTGTGTGTGTGTGTGTGTGTGTGTGTGTGTGTGTGTGTGTGTGTGTGTGTGTGTGTGTGTGTGTGTGTGTGTGTGTGTGTGTGTGTGTGTGTGTGTGTGTTCCCAGTCAACTGAGGCCGTCCATGATGCAACACCTGCTGAGACGCTTGGTGTTCGATGTTCCTCTCCTCAACGAACACACCAAGATGCCTCTCAAGGTTTCATTAGGTCTTCTTCTCTGTAGCCCGCCATGTGGCTAATCTCCTGACACAATGTCCTCCAACCTCATCCTCCAACCTCATCCTCCAACCTCATCCTCCAACCTCATCCTCCAACCTCCTCCACCAACCTCATCCAGCCTCCTCCTCCAGCCTCCTCCTCCCTCCTTCCTTCCATCCCTCCCTCCTCCAACCTCCTCGTCCAACCTCCTCCTCCCTCCTTCTTTCCCTCCCTCCTCTCTCCTCCAACCTCATCCTCCAACCTCAACCAACTTCCTCCTCCAACCTCATCCAACCTCCTCCTCCATCATCCTCCTCCTCATCCTCCTCCAACCTCATCCTCCTCCAACCTCATCCTCCAACCTCATCCAACCTCCTCCTCCTCCATCATCAAATAAAATCAAATCAAATGTATTTATATAGCCCTTCGTACATCAGCTGATATCTCAAAGTGCTGTACAGAAACCCAGCCTAAAACCCCAAACAGCAAGCAATGCAGGTGTAGAAGCACGGTGGCTAGGAAAAACTCCCTAGAAAGGCCAAAACCTAGGAAGAAACCTAGAGAGGAACCAGGCTATGTGGGGTGGCCAGTCCTCTTCTGGCTGTGCCGGGTGGAGATTATAAACCTAGAGAGGAACCAGGCTATGAGGGGTGGCCAGTCCTCTACTGACTGTGCCGGGTGGAGATTATAAACCTAGAGAGGAACCAGGCTATGTGGGGTGGCCAGTCCTCTTCTGGCTGTGCCGGGTGGAGATTAGAAACCTAGAGAGGAACCAGGCTATGTGGGGTGGCCAGTCCTCTTCTGGCTGTGCTGGGTAGAGAGGAACCAGGCTATGAGGGGTGGCCAGTCCTCTTCTGGCTGTGCCGGGTAGAGAGGAACCAGGCTATGAGGGGTGGCCAGTCCTCTTCTGGCTGTGCCGGGTGGAGATTATAACAGAACATGGCCAAGATGTTCAAATGTTCATAAATGACCAGCATGGTTGAATAATAGTAAGGCAGAACAGTTGAAACTGGAGCAGCAGCATGGCAAGGTGGACTGGGGACAGCAAGGAGTCATCATGTCAGGTAGTCCTGGGGCATGGTCCTAGGGCTTAGGTCAGTTGAAACTGGAGCAGCAGCATGGCCAGGTGGACTGGGGACAGCAAGGAGTCATCATGTCAGGTAGTCCTGGGGCATGGTCCTAGGGCTCAGGTCCTCAGAGAGAGAGAGAGAAAGAAAGAAGGAGAGAATTAGATCATCCTCCTCCTCATCCTCCTCCTCATCCTCCTCCAACCTCCTCCTCCATCATCCTCCTCCTCATCCTCCTTCAACCTCCTCCTCCTCCTCCATCATCCTCCTCCTCATCCTTCTCCAACCTCCTCCTCCAACCTCCTCCTCCTCATCCAACCTCATTCAACCTCATCCTCCAACCTCATCCAACATCCTCCTCCTCCAACCTCATCCTCATCCAACCTCCTCCTCCTCCTCCAACCTCCTCCTCCAACCACATCCTCCAACCTCCTCCAACCACATTCTCCAACCTCCTCCAACCTCATTATAGTATTGTGTGTGTTTCTGAGGTGTTCAGTAATCATGCATCTTTGAGCACGATTGTAGACTGCGTATCTTGATGTTTCAGCTGTTGACCAATCACTACGAGCGTTGTTGGAAGTACTACTGTCTGACGGGCGGCTGGGGGAGCTTTGGGGCGTCGTCGGACGAAGAGCTGCATCTCTCCAGGAAGCTGTTCTGGGGCATCTTCGATGCTCTGTCTCGCAAGGTACAGACTACATCCAGTGGAGGCTGGTGAGGGGAGGAGGACGGGCTCATAATAATGTATGCAACGGAGTAAAGGGGATTGGCATCGGAAACACCTGGAAACCGTGGAAACCACGCGTCGGATGTGTCTGATACCGTTCTGGTGATTTCCCGCTCCAGCCATTACAACGAGCCCCGTCCTCCCAAAATGAAGGTGTCACCAACCTCCTGTGGACTACATCTACTGTGGTATTCAGTCCATCTACTGTGCTATTCAGTCCATCTACTGTGGTATTCAGTCCATCTACTGTGGTATTCAGTATCTACTGTGGTATTCAGTCCATCTACTGTGGTATTCAGTCCATCTACTGTGGTATTCAGTCCATCTACTGTGGTATTCAGTCCATCTACTGTGGTATTCAGTATCTACTGTCATATTCAGTATCTGCTGTGGTATTCAGTCCATCTACTGTGGTATTCAGTCCATCTACTGTGGTATTCAGTCCATCTACTGTGGTATTCAGTCCATCTACTGTGGTATTCAGTCCATCTACTGTGGTATTCAGTCCATCTACTGTGGTATTCAGTCCATCTACTGTGGTATTCAGTCCATCTACTGTGGTATTCAGTCCATCTACTGTGGTATTCAGTCCATCTACTGTGGTATTCAGTCCATCTACTGTGGTATTCAGTATCTACTGTCATATTCAGTATCTGCTGTGGTATTCAGTCCATCTACTGTGGTATTCAGTCCCATCTACTGTGGTATTCAGTCCATCTACTGTGGTATTCAGTCCCATCTACTGTGGTATTCAGTCCATCTACTGTGGTATTCAGTCCATCTACTGTGGTATTCAGTCCATCTACTGTGGTATTCAGTCCCATCTACTGTGGTATTCAGTCCCATCTACTGTGGTATTCAGTCCATCTACTGTGGTATTCAGTCCATCTACTGTGGTATTCAGTCCATCTACTGTGGTATTCAGCCCATCTACTGTGGTATTCAGTCCCATCTACTGTGGTATTCAGTCCATCTACTGTGGTATTCAGTCCATCTACTGTGGTATTCAGTCCCATCTACTGTGGTATTCAGTCCATCTACTGTGGTATTCAGTCCATCTACTGTGGTATTCAGTCCATCTACTGTGGTATTCAGTCCATCTACTGTGGTATTCAGTCCATCTACTGTGGTATTCAGTCCATCTACTGTGGTATTCAGTCCATCTACTGTGTTATTCAGTCCCATCTACTGTGGTATTCAGTCCCATCTACTGTGGTATTCAGTCCCATCTACTGTGGTATTCAGTCCATCTACTGTGCTTATCACGGTGTTGTACCTGTTGAAGATGCTGAGATTGTGATGGTTTAGGGCCCTCTAGTGGTCAGTGGGGAACATCACCTACCATACTATCTTACCCTGGGAGTGGTCAGGGCCCTCTAATGGTCAGGGGGAAACCTACCATACTATCGTACCCTGGGAGTGGTCAGGGCCCTCTAGTGGTCAGGGGGAAACATCACCTACCATACTATCGTACCCTGGGAGTAGTCAGGGCCCTCTAGTGGTCAGGGGGAAACCTACCATACTATCTTACCCTGGGAGTGGTCAGGGCCCTCTAGTGGTCAGGGGGAAACATCACCTACCATTCTATCTTACCCTGGGAGTGGTCAGGGCCCTCTAGTGGTCAGGGGGAAACATCACCTACCATACTATCTTACCCTGGGAGTGGTCAGGGCCCTCTAGTGGTCAGGGGGAAACCTACCATACTATCTTACCCTGGGAGTGGTCAGGGCCCTCTAGTGGTCAGGGCCCTCTAGTGGTCAGGGGGAAACCTACCATACTATCGTACCCTGGGAGTGGTCAGGGCCCTCTAGTGGTCAGGGCCCTCTAGTGGTCAGGGGGATACCTACCATACTATCTTACCCTGGGAGTGGTCAGGGCCCTCTAGTGGTCAGGGCCCTCTAGTGGTCAGGGCCCTCTAGTGGTCAGGGCCCTCTAGTGGTCAGGGGGAAACCTACCATACTATCGTACCCTGGGAGTGGTCAGGGCCCTCTAGTGGTCAGGGGGGAACATCACCTACCATACTATCGTACCCTGAGAGTGGTCAGGGCCCTCTAGTGGTCAGGGCCCTCTAGTGGTCAGGGGGAAACCTACCATACTATCTTAACCTGGGAGTGGTCAGGGCCCTCTAGTGGTCAGGGGGAAACCTACCATACTATTGTACCCTGGGAGTGGTCAGGGCCCTCTAGTGGTCAGGGGGGAACATCACCTACCATACTATCGTACCCTGGGAGTGGTCAGGGCCCTCTAGTGGTCAGGGGGAAACCTACCATACTATTGTACCCTGGGAGTGGTCAGGGCCCTCTAGTGGTCAGGGGGAAACCTACCATACTATCTTACCCTGGGAGTGGTCAGGGCCCTCTAGTGGTCAGGGCCAGTGGTCAGGGGGAAACATCACCTACCATACTATCTTACCCTGGGAGTGGTCAGGGCCCTCTAGTGGTCAGGGGGAAACATCACCTACCATTCTATCTTACCCTGGGAGTGGTCAGGGCCCTCTAGTGGTCAGGGGGAAACCTACCATACTATCTTAACCTGGGAGTGGTCAGGGCCCTCTAGTGGTCAGGGGGAAACCTACCATACTATCGTACCCTGGGAGTGGTCAGGGCCCTCTAGTGGTCAGGGCCCTCTAGTGGTCAGGGCCCTCTAGTGGTCAGGGGGAAACCTACCATACTATCTTACCCTGGGAGTGGTCAGGGCCCTCTAGTGGTCAGGGGGAAACATCACCTACCATAATATCTTACCCTGGGAGTGGTCAGGGCCCTCTAGTGGTCAGGGGGAAACATCACCTACCATTCTATCTTACCCTGGGAGTGGTCAGGGCCCTCTAGTGGTCAGGGCCCTCTAGTGGTCAGGGCCCTCTAGTGGTCAGGGGGAAACCTACCATACTATCTTAACCTGGGAGTGGTCAGGGCCCTCTAGTGGTCAGGGGGAAACCTACCATACTATCGTACCCTGGGAGTGGTCAGGGCCCTCTAGTGGTCAGGGGGAAACCTACCATACTATCTTAACCTGGGAGTGGTCAGGGCCCTCTAGTGGTCAGGGCCCTCTAGTGGTCAGGGCCCTCTAGTGGTCAGGGGGAAACCTACCATACTATCTTACCCTGGGAGTGGTCAGGGCCCTCTAGTGGTCAGGGCCCTCTAGTGGTCAGGGCCCTCTAGTGGTCAGGGCCCTCTAGTGGTCAGGGCCCTCTAGTGGTCAGGGCCCTCTAGTCGTGCCCTCTCAATCCATACAGTTGGAATCCAATGCACCTTGTAACTTCACTCACATTGTCTTGTTCACCATCACACTGGGTTATAAAGTGATTTGTGTTTTATGTCGAGACAAAGCTTCATATTAGCCTTTTGCCCCAACCAGGGGTCCAGAAGCTGTTTAAACTGTCTCTGACCTGCCCCGACCAGGGGTCCAGAAGCTGTTTAAACTGTCTCTGACCTGCCCCGACCAGGGGTCCAGAAGCTGTTTAAACTGTCTCTGACCTGCCCCAACCAGGGGTCCAGAAGCTGTTTAAACGGTCTCTGACCTGCCCCAACCAGGGGTCCAGAAGCTGTTTAAACTGTCTCTGACCTGCCCCAACCAGGTGTCCAGAAGCTGTTTAAACTGTCTCTGACCTGCCCCAACCAGGGGTCCAGAAGCTGTTTAAACTGTCTCTGACCTGCCCCGACCAGGGGTCAGAAGCTGTTTAAACTGTCTCTGACCTGCCCCAACCAGGGGTCCAGAAGCTGTTTAAACTGTCTCTGACCTGCCCCAACCAGGGGTCCAGAAGCTGTTTAAACTGTCTCTGACCTGCCCCAACCAGGGGTCCAGAAGCTGTTTAAACTGTCTCTGACCTGCCCCAACCAGGGGTCCAGAAGCTGTTTAAACTGTCTCTGACCTGCCCCAACCAGGGGTCCAGAAGCTGTTTAAACTGTCTCTGACCTGCCCCGACCAGGGGTCTAGAAGCTGTTTAAACTGTCTCTGACCTGCCCCAACCAGGGGTCCAGAAGCTGTTTAAACTGTCTCTGACCTGCCCCAACCAGGGGTCCAGAAGCTGTTTAAACTGTCTCTGACCTGCCCCAACCAAGGGTCCAGAAGCTGTTTAAACTGTCTCTGACCTGCCCCAACCAGGGGTCCAGAAGCTGTTTAAACTGTCTCTGACCTGCCCCAACCAGGGGTCCAGAAGCTGTTTAAACTGTCTCTGACCTGCCTTGACCAGGGGTCCAGAAGCTGTTTAAACTGTCTCTGCTGTGGTTCCTGACTACACACACACACACACACACACACACACACACACACACACACACACACACACACACACACACACACACACACACACACACACACACACACACACACACACACACACACACACACACACACACACACACACACACACACACACACACACACTCTCTCTCTCTCTTCATATGCAGCGGTCTCCTCTCCCTCTCCAGAGGTACGACCAGGAGCTGTTTAAACTGGCTCTCCCGTGTCTGAGTGCCGTGGCCGGGGCACTACCACCTGACTACATGGAGAGTAACTATGTGGCCGTGATGGAGAAACAGTCCTCTATGGACCCCGAGGGAAACTTCAACCCACAGCCAGCAGACACCACCAAGTAAGACACAGTTGATTCAGTTGCTTCAGTCTGAATACAATCAAGGTATTCTCTTCTTTCTGACGGGGCGTGTGACAGTGACGGTCGTTGTACTTCTTTTGTGTCCCTGCTGTGGCCCAGTGTGAACGTCCCGGAGGAGCTGGATCACTTTGTCACTAAATACGCTGAGCATTCACATGACAAGTGGTCCATGGACAAGGTGAGGGGGTTGTCTCGAAGCTCTTGATTGAATGAGGAATTGATTCATTGATTCAGTCATTGATTCAGCCATTGATTCAGTCATTGATTGAGTCATTGATTCATATATTCAGTCATTGATTCATTGATTCAGCCATTGATTCATTGATTCAGTCATTGATTCAGTCATTGATTCATATATTCAGTCATTGATTCATTGATTCAGTCATTGATTCATTGATTCAATATTTGATTTATTGATTCAGCCATTGATTCATTGATTCAGTCATTGATTCATTGATTCAGTCATTGATTAATTGATTCTGTCATTGATTCATTGAGTCAGTCATTGATTCATTGATTCAGTCATTGATTTATTGATTCAGTCATTGATTCATATATTCAGTCATTGAGGAATTCATTAATGAATGATTTTTAATTCGCTCTCTCTCCTATATCTCTCTCTCGTCTGTCTCAGTTTTCCAACGGCTGGGTTCACGGGGACAAGGTGTGTGAGGCCTCTAAAGTCCACCCTCTCCTCAAGCCCTATAAAGGGCTGTCAGAGAAGGTAAGATCGTACTGGAACACGAGGCTGTGGTCTATCATTTGTTAGTCAGCAACCAGGTCAGACTCAGTTTATCAACAACCAGGTCAGACTCAGTTCATCAACAACCAGGTCAGACTCAGTTCATCAACAACCAGGTCAGACTCAGTTCATCAACAACCAGGTCAGACTCAGTTTATCAACAACCAGGTCAGACTCAGTTCATCAACAACCAGGTCAGGTCAGACTCAGTTCATCAACAACCAGGTCAGGTCAGACTCAGTTCATCAACAACCAGGTCAGACTCAGTTCATCAACAACCAGGTCAGTTCAGACTCAGTTCATCAACAACCAGGTCAGACTCAGTTCATCAACAACCAGGTCAGGTCAGACTCAGTTCATCAACAACCAGGTCAGGTCAGACTCAGTTCATCAACAACCAGGTCAGACTCAGTTCATCAACAACCAGGTCAGACTCAGTTCATCAACAACCAGGTCAGACTCAGTTCATCAACAACCAGGTCAGACTCAGTTCATCAACAACCAGGTCAGACTCAGTTCATCAACAACCAGGTCAGACACAGTTCATCAACAACCAGGTCAGACTCAGTTCATCAACAACCAGGTCAGACTCAGTTCATCAACAACCAGGTCAGGTCAGACTCAGTTCATCAACAACCAGGTCAGGTCAGACTCAGTTCATCAACAACCAGGTCAGACTCAGTTCATCAACAACCAGGTCAGTTCATACTCAGTTCATCAACAACCAGGTCAGTTCATACTCAGTTCATCAACAACCAGGTCAGACTCAGTTCATCAACAACCAGGTCAGACTCAGTTCATCAACAACCAGGTCAGACTCAGTTCATCAACAACCAGGTCAGACTCAGTTCATCAACAACCAGGTCAGACTCAGTTCATCAACAACCAGGTCAGACTCAGTTCATCAACAACCAGGTCAGACTCAGTTCATCAACAACCAGGTCAGGTCAGACTCAGTTCATCAACAACCAGGTCAGACTCAGTTCATCAACAACCAGGTCAGACTCAGTTCATCAACAACCAGGTCAGGTCAGACTCAGTTCATCAACAACCAGGTCAGACTCAGTTCATCAACAACCAGGTCAGACTCAGTTCATCAACAACCAGGTCAGGTCAGACTCAGTTCATCAACAACCAGGTCAGGTCAGACTCAGTTCATCAACAACCAGGTCAGACTCAGTTCATCAACAACCAGGTCAGACTCAGTTCATCAACAACCAGGTCAGGTCAGACTCAGTTCATCAACAACCAGGTCAGACTCAGTTCATCAACAACCAGGTCAGTTCATACTCAGTTCATCAACAACCAGGTCAGACTCAGTTCATCAACAACCAGGTCAGACTCAGTTCATCAACAACCAGGTCAGACTCAGTTCATAAACAACCAGGTCAGACTCAGTTCATCAACAACCAGGTCAGACTCAGTTCATCAACAACCAGGTCAGACTCAGTTCATCAACAACCAGGTCAGACTCAGTTCATCAACAACCAGGTCAGACTCAGTTCATCAACAACCAGGTCAGACTCAGTTCATCAACAACCAGGTCAGACACAGTTCATCAACAACCAGGTCAGACTCAGTTCATCAACAACCAGGTCAGGTCAGACTCAGTTCATCAACAACCAGGTCAGGTCAGACTCAGTTCATCAACAACCAGGTCAGACTCAGTTCATCAACAACCAGGTCAGTTCATACTCAGTTCATCAACAACCAGGTCAGACTCAGTTCATCAACAACCAGGTCAGACTCAGTTCATCAACAACCAGGTCAGACTCAGTTCATCAACAACCAGGTCAGGTCAGACTCAGTTCATCAACAACCAGGTCAGACTCAGTTCATCAACAACCAGGTCAGACTCAGTTCATCAACAACCAGGTCAGTCTCAGTTCATCAACAACCAGGTCAGACTCAGTTTATCAACAACCAGATCAGGTCAGACTCAGTTCATCAACAACCAGGTCAGACGCAGTTCATAAACAACCAGGTCAGACTCAGTTCATCAACAACCAGGTCAGACTCAGTTCATCAACAACCAGGTCAGACTCAGTTCATCAACAACCAGGTCAGGTCAGACTCAGTTCATCAACAACCAGGTCAGGTCAGACTCAGTTCATCAACAACCAGGTCAGACTCAGTTCATCAACAACCAGGTCAGTTCAGACTCAGTTCATCAACAACCAGGTCAGAATCAGTTCATCAACAACCAGGTCAGAATCAGTTCATCAACAACCAGGTCAGACTCAGTTCATCAACAACCAGGTCAGGTCAGACTCAGTTCATCAACAACCAGGTCAGACTCAGTTCATCAACAACCAGGTCAGACTCAGTTCATCAACAACCAGGTCAGGTCAGACTCAGTTCATCAACAACCAGGTCAGACGCAGTTCATCAACAACCAGGTCAGACTCAGTTCATCAACAACCAGGTCAGACAAAGTTTCTCTATGTGTCTCCTCTTCTGTACTGTAGGATAAAGAGGTTTATGTTTCTAACCTCCAGTCTCGCTCTGAGTCTCTTCCCTGTGTCCCTCTAGGATAAAGAGTTGTACCGGCCAGTCTCTCTCTGAGCCTCTTCTCTGTGTCCCTCTAGGATAAAGAGTTGTACCGGCCAGTCTCTCTCTGAGCCTCTTCTCTGTGTCCCTCTAGGATAAAGCGTTGTACCGGCCAGTCTCTCTCTGAGTCTCTTCTCTGTGAGATATATCTGTCTACCGTCCAGTCTCTCTCTGAGTCTCTTCCCTGTGAGATATATCTGTCTACGGTCCAGTCTCTCTCTGAACCTCTTCCCTGTGTCCCTCTAGGATAAAGAGTTTTACCGTCCAGTCTCTCTCTGAGTCTCTTCCCTGTGAGATATATCTGTCTACTACCTTACAGTCTCTCTCTGAGTCTCTTCCCTGTGAGATATATCTGTCTACCGTCCAGTCTCTCTCTGAGTCTCTTCCCTGTGAGATATATCTGTCTACAGTCCAGTCTCTCTCTGAACCTCTTCCCTGTGTCCCTCTAGGATAAAGAGTTTTACCGTCCAGTCTCTCTCTGAGTTTCTTCCCTGTGAGATATATCTGTCTACCGTCCAGTCTCTCTCTGAGCCTCTTCTCTGTGTCCCTCTAGGATAAAGAGGTTTACCGCTGGCCTATCAAGGAGTCTCTGAAGATGATGGTGATGTGGTGCTGGAGCATAGAGAGGACCAGGGAGGGAGACCCAGCCAGCCTACACAACAGAGCACGTAGGATCTCTCAGATCAGCCAGGTAGGATACGGCCACAGCCTTAATGTAACATGGTACAGCACTGACTGTGATGTGAAACACTTCCAGCTGCTCCATCCATTCTAATGCACTGTGTTATACAGTACTGACCAGCTGCTCCATCCATTCTAATGCACTGAGTTGTACAGTACTGACCAGCTGCTCCATCCATTCTAATGCACTGTGTTATACAGTACTGACCAGCTGCTCCATCCATTCTAATGCACTGAGTTATACAGTACTGACCAGCTGCTCCATCCATTCTAATGCACTGAGTTATACAGTACTGACCAGCTGCTCCATCCATTCTACTGCACTGAGTTATACAGTACTGACCAGCTGCTCCATCCATTCTAATGCACTGAGTTGTATAGTACTGACCAGCTGCTCCATCCATTATACTGCACTGAGTTATACAGTACTGACCAGCTGCTCCATCCATTATACTGCACTGCTCCATCCATTCTACTGTGAGTTATACAGTACTGACCAGCTGCTCCATCCATTCTAATGCACTGAGTTATACAGTACTGACCAGCTGCTCCATCCATTATAATGCACTGAGTTATACAGTACTGACCAGCTGCTCCATCCATTCTAATGCACTGTGTTATACAGTACTGACCAGCTGCTCCATCCATTCTAATGCACTGTGTTATACTGCTCCTGGTAATGCCTTTACGTGGTCGTCCAGTCTCCTCTCTGATTCACTCCACAGCTCAGTAGGCACATTCCCAATAGTAGACACTGACTGTTTCAGCCTGGCGGAATATACAGTATGTCCTTCACCTGTCAGAGCAAAGTACAGGACATGTCAAGTAGCTAACAGGATCTGAGACTACAGGACATGTCAAGTAGCTAACAGTCCTGAGACTACAGGACATGTCAAGTAGCTAACAGGATCTGAGACTACAGGACATGTCAAGTAGCTAACAGGATCTGAGACTACAGGACATGTCAAGTAGCTAACAGGATCTGAGACTACAGGACATGTCAAGTAGCTAACAGGATCTGAGACTACAGGACATGTCAAGTAGCTAACAGTCCTGAGAAGAGTCCTGAGACTACAGGACATGTCAGTATCTAACAGTCCTGAGAAGAGTCCTGAGATACAGGACATGTCAAGCTAGCTAACAGGATCTGAGACTACAGGACATTCAAGTAGCTAACAGTCCTTAGAAGAGTCCTGAGACTACAGGACATGTCCATAGCTAACAGGATCTGAGACTACTGGACATGTCAAGTTATAACAGGATCTGAGACTACAGGACATGTCCATAGCTAACAGGATCTGAGACTACAGGACATGAGTAGCTAACAGGATCTGAGACTACAGGACATGTCAATAGCTAACAGTCCTTAGAAGAGTCCTGAGACTACAGGACATGTCAAGTAGCTAACAGTCCTAGAAGAGTCCTGAGACTACAGGACATGTCAAGTAGCTAACAGTCCTTAGAAGAGTCCTGAGACTACTGACCAGGACATGTCAATGTAGCTAACAGTCCTGAGAAGAGTCATTCTGAGACTACAGGACATGTCAAGTAGCTAACAGTCCTGAGAAGAGTCCTGAGACTACAGGACATATCAAGTAGCTAACAGGATCTGAGACTACAGGACATGTCAAGTAGCTAACAGGATCTGAGACTACAGGACATGTCAAGTAGCTAACAGTCCTGAGAAGAGTCCTGAGACTACAGGACATGTCAAGTAGCTAACAGGATCTGAGACTACAGGACATGTCAAGTAGCTAACAGTCCTGAGAAGAGTCCTGAGACTACAGGACATGTCAAGTAGCTAACAGTCCTTAGAAGAGTCCTGAGACTACAGGACATGTCAAGTAGCTAACAGTCCTTAGAAGAGTCCTGAGACTACAGGACATGTCAAGTAGCTAACAGTCCTGAGAAGAGTCCTGAGACTACAGGACATGTCAAGTAGCTAACAGGATCTGAGACTACAGGACATGTCAAGTAGCTAACAGTCCTTAGAAGAGTCCTGAGACTACAGGACATGTCAAGTAGCTAACAGGATCTGAGACTACAGGACATGTCAAGTAGCTAACAGTCCTGAGAAGAGTCCTGAGACTACAGGACATGTCAAGTAGCTAACAGGATCTGAGACTACAGGACATGTCAAGTAGCTAACAGTCCTGAGAAGAGTCCTGAGACTAACAGGACATGTCTAGACTACACAGTCCTGAGAAGAGTCCTGAGACTACAGGACATATCAAGTAGCTAACAGGATCTGAGACTAGAGGACATGTCAAGTAGCTAACAGTCCTTAGAAGAGTCCTGAGACTACAGGACATGTCAAGTAGCTAACAGTCCTGAGAAGAGTCCTGAGACTACAGGACATGTCAAGTAGCTAACAGTCATTAGAAGAGTCCTGAGACTACAGGACATGTCAAGTAGATAACAGTCCTGAGAAGAGTCCTGAGACTACAGGACATGTCAAGTAGCTAACAGTCCTTAGAAGAGTCCTGAGACTACAGGACATGTCAAGTAGCTAACAGGATCTGAGACTACAGGACATGTCAAGTAGCTAACAGTCCTGAGAAGAGTCCTGAGACTACAGGACATGTCAAGTAGCTAACAGTCCTTAGAAGAGTCCTGAGACTACAGGACATGTCAAGTAGCTAACAGTCATTAGAAGAGTCCTGAGACTACAGGACATGTCAAGTAGCTAGCAGTCCTTAGAAGAGTCCTGAGACTACAGGACATGTCAAGTAGCTAACAGGATCTGAGACTACAGGACATGTCAAGTAGCTAACAGTCCTGAGAAGAGTCCTGAGACTACAGGACATGTCAAGTAGCTAACAGGATCTGAGACTACAGGACATGTCAAGTATCTAACAGTCCTTAGAAGAGTCCTGAGACTACAGGACATGTCAAGTAGCTAACAGTCCTTAGAAGAGTCCTGAGACTACAGGACATGTCAAGTAGCTAACAGTCCTTAGAAGAGTCCTGAGACTACAGGACATGTCAAGTAGCTAACAGTCCTGAGAAGAGTCCTGAGACTACAGGACATGTCAAGTAGCTAACAGGATCTGAGACTACAGGACATGTCAAGTAGCTAACAGGATCTGAGACTACAGGACATGTCAAGTAGCTAACAGTCCTGAGAAGAGTCCTGAGACTACAGGACATGTCAAGTAGCTAACAGGATCTGAGACTACAGGACATGTCAAGTAGCTAACAGTCCTGAGAAGAGTCCTGAGACTACAGGACATGTCAAGTAGCTAACAGGATCTGAGACTACAGGACATGTCAAGTATCTAACAGTCCTTAGAAGAGTCCTGAGACTACAGGACATGTCAAGTAGCTAACAGTCCTTAGAAGAGTCCTGAGACTACAGGACATGTCAAGTAGCTAACAGTCCTTAGAAGAGTCCTGAGACTACAGGACATGTCAAGTAGCTAACAGTCCTGAGAAGAGTCCTGAGACTACAGGACATGTCAAGTAGCTAGCAGTCCTTAGAAGAGTCCTGAGACTACAGGACATGTCAAGTATCTAACAGTCCTGAGACTACAGGACATGTCAAGTAGCTAACAGTCCTGAGACTACAGGACATGTCAAGTATCTAACAGTCCTGAGACTACAGGACATGTCAAGTAGCTAACAGTCCTTAGAAGAGTCCTGAGACTACAGGACATGTCAAGTAGCTAACAGTCCCGTCTCTCCCTCTGTGTTCTTCCCAGCAACACTCTGTCGAAGGAGCTCCAGGTTTCAGCCCCAGACCCATCGACATGAGCAATGTGACACTGTCCCGGGACCTGCACGTGAGTGACATTCTACACATACTCTGAGTGACACGCTGCACATACTCTGAGTGACATGCTAAACACAGTCTGAGTGACACGCTGCACACAGTCTGAGTGACACGTTGCACATACTCTGAGTGACATGCTAAACATACTCTGAGTGACATGCTAAACATACTCTGAGTGACACACTACACATACTCTGAGTGACACGCTACACATACTCTGAGTGACACGCTACACATACTCTGAGTGACATGCTACACATACTCTGGGTGACACGCTACACATACTCTGAGTGACACGCTACACATACTCTGAGTGACACGCTACACATACCCTGAGTGACACGCTACACGTATGCTGAGTGACATGTGACACACTACACGTACTCTGAGTGACACGCTACAAATACTCTGAGTGACACGCTACACATACTCTGAGTGACACGCTACACATACTCTGAGTGACACGCTAAACATACTCTGAGTGACATGCTAAACATACTCTGAGTGACACGCTACACATACTCTGAGTGACATGCTACACGTTCTGTGTTACTTGCAACACAAGATGTGTGTATAATGGTTATGACAAAGTAAGCCCCAGTCTAGTGATTAACCAGAGTGTTTCTTATGTCCATTCGTTTCAGTCCATGGCAGAACTGCTTGCAGAGAACTATCATAATATTTGGGCGAAGAAGAAGAAACTTGAACTAGAAGCCAAAGGTGCGTACAGTCGGACAGATTGTCCTTTAGGACAGACTTACCTCTGGTCTGGACTTACCTCTGGTCTGGACTTACCTCTGGTCTGGACTTACCTCTGGTCTGGACTTACCTCTGGTCTGGACTTACCTCTGGTCTGGACTTACCTCTGGTCTGGACTTACCTCTGGTCTGGACTTACCTCTGGTCTGGACTTACCTCTGGTCTGGACTTACCTCTGGTCTGGACTTACCTCTGGTCTGGACTTACCTCTGGTCTGGACTTACCTCTGGTCTGGACTTACCTCTGGTCTGGACTTACCTCTGGTCTGGACTTACCTCTGGTCTGGACTTACCTCTGGTCTGGACTTACCTCTGGTCTGGACTTACCTCTGGTCTGGACTTACCTCTGGTCTGGACTTACCTCTGGTCTGGACTTACCTCTGGTCTGGACTTACCTCTGGTCTGGACTTACCTCTGGTCTGGACTTACCTCTGGTCTGGACTTACCTCTGGTCTGGACTTACCTCTGGTCGGGACTTACCTCTGGTCTGGACTTACCTCTGGTCTGGACTTACCTCTGGTCTGGACTTACCTCTGGTCGGGACTTACCTCTGGTCTGGACTTACCTCTGGTCTGGACTTACCTCTGGTCGGGACTTACCTCTGGTCTGGACTTACCTCTGGTCGGGACTTACCTCTGGTCGGGACTTACCTCTGGTCCAACACCAAGTAACCAGCTGTTCCTGATCTTGATTTGGTAACTGGTTTCCTGTTCTTGATCTGTTGCTGTGCCCCTCTGTACCCCTCTCTCTCTCTGTCTCCTGTGTTTAATAGGTAGAACAGTACTCTTTACTGATGAAGGTAACATGACATCCAACTGTAGCTCACGCTGCTGCTAGACATCCATCTAGATACCTTAGATATCTGATAGACATCCATCTAGATACCTTAGATATCTGATAGAGACAGAACTAGAGACCTTAGATATCTGTTAGAGACAGAACTAGAGACCTTAGATATATGTTAGACATCCAACTAGAGACCTTAGATATCTGTTAGACATCCAACTAGAGACCTTAGATAGCTGCTAAACATCCATCTAGAGACCTTAGATATCTGTTAGAGACAGAACTAGAGACCTTAGATATCTGATAGAGACAGAACTAGAGACCTTAGATATCTGATAGACAGAACTAGAGACCTTAGATATCTGCTAGACATCCAACTAGAGACCTTAGATATCTGTTAGAGACAGAACTAGAGACCTTAGATATCTGATAGACAGAACTAGAGACCTTAGATATCTGATAGACATCCAACTAGAGACCTTAGATATCTGTTAGAGACAGAACTAGAGACCTTAGATATCTGATAGACAGAACTAGAGACCTTAGATATCTGCTAGACATCCAACTAGAGACCTTAGATATCTGTTAGACATCCATCTAGAGACCTTAGATATCTGATAGAGACAGAACTAGAGACCTTAGATATCTGATAGACAGAACTAGAGACCTTAGATAGCTGCTAGACATCCAACTAGAGACCTTAGATATCTGTTAGAGACAGAACTAGAGACCTTAGATATCTGTTAGAGACAGAACTAGAGACCTTAGATATCTGTTAGAGACAGAACTAGAGACCTTAGATATCTGTTAGACATCCACCTAGAGACCTTAGATATCTGTTAGAGACAGAACTAGAGACCTTAGATATCTGATAGAGACAGAACTAGAGACCTTAGATATCTGTTAGAGACAGAACTAGAGACCTTAGATATCTGTTAGAGACAGAACTAGAGACCTTAGATATCTGTTAGAGACAGAACTAGAGACCTTAGATATCTGTTAGACATCCACCTAGAGACCTTAGATATCTGTTAGAGACAGAACTAGAGACCTTAGATATCTGATAGACATCCACCTAGAGACCTTAGATATCTGTTAGACATCCATCTAGAGACCTTAGATATCTGATAGACATCCACCTAGAGACCTTAGATATCTGCTAGACATCCATCTAGAGACCTTAGATATCTGTTAGAGACAGAACTAGAGACCTTAGATATCTGCTAGACATCCATCTAGAGACCTTAGATATCTGATAGAGACAGAACTAGAGACCTTAGATATCTGATAGAGACAGAACTAGAGACCTTAGATATCTGATAGACATCCATCTAGAGACCTTAGATATCTGTTAGAGACAGAACTAGAGACCTTAGATATCTGTTAGAGACAGAACTAGAGACCTTAGATATCTGTTAGAGACAGAACTAGAGACCTTAGATATCTGTTAGAGACAGAACTAGAGACCTTAGATATCTGTTAGAGACAGAACTAGAGACCTTAGATATCTGTTAGACATCCACCTAGAGACCTTAGATATCTGTTAGAGACAGAACTAGAGACCTTAGATATCTGATAGAGACAGAACTAGAGACCTTAGATATCTGTTAGAGACAGAACTAGAGACCTTAGATATCTGTTAGAGACAGAACTAGAGACCTTAGATATCTGTTAGAGACAGAACTAGAGACCTTAGATATCTGTTAGACATCCACCTAGAGACCTTAGATATCTGTTAGAGACAGAACTAGAGACCTTAGATATCTGATAGACATCCACCTAGAGACCTTAGATATCTGTTAGACATCCATCTAGAGACCTTAGATATCTGATAGACATCCACCTAGAGACCTTAGATATCTGCTAGACATCCATCTAGAGACCTTAGATATCTGTTAGAGACAGAACTAGAGACCTTAGATATCTGATAGAGACAGAACTAGAGACCTTAGATATCTGATAGACATCCAACTAGAGACCTTAGATATCTGTTAGACATCCATCTAGAGACCTTAGATATCTGATAGAGACAGAACTAGAGACCTTAGATATCTGCTAGACATCCATCTAGAGACCTTGGATATCTGATAGAGACAGAACTAGAGACCTTAGATATCTGATAGAGACAGAACTAGAGACCTTAGATATCTGCTAGACATCCATCTAGAGACCTTAGATATCTGTTAGAGACAGAACTAGAGACCTTAGATATCTGTTAGAGACAGAACTAGAGACCTTAGATATCTGTTAGAGACAGAACTAGAGACCTTAGATATCTGTTAGAGACAGAACTAGAGACCTTAGATATCTGATAGAGACAGAACTAGAGACCTTAGATATCTGTTAGACATCCACCTAGAGACCTTAGATATCTGATAGAGACAGAACTAGAGACCTTAGATATCTGTTAGAGACAGAACTAGAGACCTTAGATATCTGATAGAGACAGAACTAGAGACCTTAGATATCTGTTAGACATCCACCTAGAGACCTTAGATATCTGTTAGAGACAGAACTAGAGACCTTAGATATCTGTTAGAGACAGAACTAGAGACCTTAGATATCTGATAGAGACAGAACTAGAGACCTTAGATATCTGTTAGACATCCATCTAGAGACCTTAGATATCTGTTAGAGACAGAACTAGAGACCTTAGATATCTGTTAGACATCCATCTAGAGACCTTAGATATCTGATAGACATCCATCTAGAGACCTTAGATATCTGATAGAGACAGAACTAGAGACCTTAGATATCTGCTAGACATCCATCTAGAGACCTTAGATATCTGTTAGAGACAGAACTCGAGACCTTAGATATCTGATAGAGACAGAACTAGAGACCTTAGATATCTGTTAGAGACAGAACTAGAGACCTTAGATATCTGATAGACATCCACCTAGAGACCTTAGATATCTGTTAGACATCCAACTAGAGACCTTAGATATCTGTTAGAGACAGAACTAGAGACCTTAGATATCTGTTAGAGACCAGAACTAGAGACCTTAGATATCTGATAGAGACAGAACTAGAGACCTTAGATATCTGTTAGAGACCTTAGATATCTGTTAGAGACAGAACTAGAGACCTTAGATATCTGTTAGAGACAGAACTAGAGACCTTAGATATCTGTTAGAGACAGAACTAGAGACCTTAGATATCTGTTACAGACAGAACTAGAGACCTTAGATATCTGTTAGAGACAGAACTAGAGACCTTAGATATCTGTTAGAGACAGAACTAGAGACCTTAGATATCTGTTAGAGACAGAACTAGAGACCTTAGATATCTGTTAGAGACAGAACTAGAGACCTTAGATATCTGCTAGAGACAGAACTAGAGACCTTAGATATCTGTTAGACATCCACCTAGAGACCTTAGATATCTGTTAGAGACAGAACTAGAGACCTTAGATATCTGTTAGAGACAGAACTAGAGACCTTAGATATCTGCTAGACATCCATCTAGAGACCTTAGATATCTGTTAGAGACAGAACTAGAGACCTTAGATATCTGTTAGAGACAGAACTAGAGACCTTAGATATCTGTTAGAGACAGAACTAGAGACCTTAGATATCTGTTAGAGACAGAACTAGAGACCTTAGATATCTGATAGAGACAGAACTAGAGACCTTAGATATCTGTTAGACATCCACCTAGAGACCTTAGATATCTGATAGAGACAGAACTAGAGACCTTAGATATCTGTTAGAGACAGAACTAGAGACCTTAGATATCTGATAGAGACAGAACTAGAGACCTTAGATATCTGTTAGACACTAGAGACCTTAGATATCTGTTAGAGACAGAACTAGAGACCTTAGATATCTGTTAGAGACAGAACTAGAGACCTTAGATATCTGATAGAGACAGAACTAGAGACCTTAGATATCTGTTAGACATCCATCTAGAGACCTTAGATATCTGTTAGAGACAGAACTAGAGACCTTAGATATCTGTTAGACATCCATCTAGAGACCTTAGATATCTGATAGACATCCATCTAGAGACCTTAGATATCTGATAGAGACAGAACTAGAGACCTTAGATATCTGCTAGACATCCATCTAGAGACCTTAGATATCTGTTAGAGACAGAACTAGAGACCTTAGATATCTGATAGAGACAGAACTAGAGACCTTAGATATCTGTTAGAGACAGAACTAGAGACCTTAGATATCTGATAGACATCCACCTAGAGACCTTAGATATCTGTTAGACATCCAACTAGAGACCTTAGATATCTGTTAGAGACAGAACTAGAGACCTTAGATATCTGTTAGAGACAGAACTAGAGACCTTAGATATCTGATAGAGACAGAACTAGAGACAGATATCTAGAGACCTTAGATATCTGTTAGAGACAGAACTAGAGACCTTAGATATCTGTTAGAGACAGAACTAGAGACCTTAGATATCTGTTAGAGACAGAACTAGAGACCTTAGATATCTGTTACAGACAGAACTAGAGACCTTAGATATCTGTTAGAGACAGAACTAGAGACCTTAGATATAGAGACAGAACTAGAGACCTTAGATATCTGTTAGAGACAGAACTAGAGACCTTAGATATCTGTTAGAGACAGAACTAGAGACCTTAGATATCTGCTAGAGACAGAACTAGAGACCTTAGATATCTGTTAGACATCCACCTAGAGACCTTAGATATCTGTTAGAGACAGAATTAGAGACCTTAGATATCTGTTAGAGACCTTAGATATCTGTTAGAGACAGAACTAGAGACCTTAGATATCTGTTAGAGACAGAACTAGAGACCTTAGATATCTGTTAGAGACAGAACTAGAGACCTTAGATATCTGTTAGAGACAGAACTAGAGACCTTAGATATCTGTTAGAGACAGAACTAGAGACCTTAGATATCTGTTAGAGACAGAACTAGAGACCTTAGATATCTGTTAGAGACAGAACTAGAGACCTTAGATATCTGTTAGACATCCACCTAGAGACCTTAGATATCTGTTAGAGACAGAACTAGAGACCTTAGATATCTGATAGACATCCACCTAGAGACCTTAGATATCTGTTAGACATCCATCTAGAGACCTTAGATATCTGATAGACATCCACCTAGAGACCTTAGATATCTGCTAGACATCCATCTAGAGACCTTAGATATCTGTTAGAGACAGAACTAGAGACCTTAGATATCTGATAGAGACAGAACTAGAGACCTTAGATATCTGATAGACATC
This sequence comes from Oncorhynchus gorbuscha, assembly GCF_021184085.1. NCBI lineage: Eukaryota > Metazoa > Chordata > Actinopteri > Salmoniformes > Salmonidae > Oncorhynchus > Oncorhynchus gorbuscha. The sequence continues at coordinate 49,531 of NC_060180.1, read as the reverse complement.
CAACTAGAGACCTTAGATATCTGTTAGACATCCATCTAGAGACCTTAGATATCTGATAGAGACAGAACTAGAGACCTTAGATATCTGCTAGACATCCATCTAGAGACCTTGGATATCTGATAGAGACAGAACTAGAGACCTTAGATATCTGATAGAGACAGAACTAGAGACCTTAGATATCTGCTAGACATCCATCTAGAGACCTTAGATATCTGTTAGAGACAGAACTAGAGACCTTAGATATCTGTTAGAGACAGAACTAGAGACCTTAGATATCTGTTAGAGACAGAACTAGAGACCTTAGATATCTGTTAGAGACAGAACTAGAGACCTTAGATATCTGATAGAGACAGAACTAGAGACCTTAGATATCTGTTAGACATCCACCTAGAGACCTTAGATATCTGATAGAGACAGAACTAGAGACCTTAGATATCTGTAGAGACAGAACTAGAGACCTTAGATATCTGATAGAGACAGAACTAGAGACCTTAGATATCTGTTAGACATCCACCTAGAGACCTTAGATATCTGTTAGAGACAGAACTAGAGACCTTAGATATCTGTTAGAGACAGAACTAGAGACCTTAGATATCTGATAGAGACAGAACTAGAGACCTTAGATATCTGTTAGACATCCATCTAGAGACCTTAGATATCTGTTAGAGACAGAACTAGAGACCTTAGATATCTGTTAGACATCCATCTAGAGACCTTAGATATCTGATAGACATCCATCTAGAGACCTTAGATATCTGATAGAGACAGAACTAGAGACCTTAGATATCTGCTAGACATCCATCTAGAGACCTTAGATATCTGTTAGAGACAGAACTCGAGACCTTAGATATCTGATAGAGACAGAACTAGAGACCTTAGATATCTGTTAGAGACAGAACTAGAGACCTTAGATATCTGATAGACATCCACCTAGAGACCTTAGATATCTGTTAGACATCCAACTAGAGACCTTAGATATCTGTTAGAGACAGAACTAGAGACCTTAGATATCTGTTAGAGACAGAACTAGAGACCTTAGATATCTGATAGAGACAGAACTAGAGACCTTAGATATCTGTTAGAGACCTTAGATATCTGTTAGAGACAGAACTAGAGACCTTAGATATCTGTTAGAGACAGAACTAGAGACCTTAGATATCTGTTAGAGACAGAACTAGAGACCTTAGATATCTGTTACAGACAGAACTAGAGACCTTAGATATCTGTTAGAGACAGAACTAGAGACCTTAGATATCTGTTAGAGACAGAACTAGAGACCTTAGATATCTTTTAGAGACAGAACTAGAGACCTTAGATATCTGTTAGAGACAGAACTAGAGACCTTAGATATCTGCTAGAGACAGAACTAGAGACCTTAGATATCTGTTAGACATCCACCTAGAGACCTTAGATATCTGTTAGAGACAGAACTAGAGACCTTAGATATCTGTTAGAGACAGAACTAGAGACCTTAGATATCTGCTAGACATCCACCTAGAGACCTTAGATATCTGTTAGACATCCACCTAGAGACCTTAGATATCTGTTAGACATCCACCTAGAGACCTTAGATATCTGTTAGAGACAGAACTAGAGACCTTAGATATCTGTTAGAGACAGAACTAGAGACCTTAGATATCTGCTAGAGACCTTAGATATCTGCTAGACCCACCTAGAGACCTTAGATATCTGATAGAGACAGAACTAGAGACCTTAGATATCTGTTAGAGACAGAACTAGAGACCTTAGATATCTGTTAGAGACAGAACTAGAGACCTTAGATATCTGTTAGAGACAGAACTAGAGACCTTAGATATCTGTTAGAGACAGAACTAGAGACCTTAGATATCTGTTAGAGACAGAACTAGAGACCTTAGATATCTGTTAGAGACAGAACTAGAGACCTTAGATATCTGTTAGAGACAGAACTAGAGACCTTAGATATCTGTTAGAGACAGAACTAGAGACCTTAGATATCTGATAGAGACAGATCTAGATACCTTAGATATCTGATAGAGACAGAACTAGAGACCTTAGATATCTGTTAGAGACAGAACTAGAGACCTTAGATATCTGTTAGAGACAGAACTAGGGACCTTAGATATCTGTTAGAGACAGAACTAGAGACCTTAGATATCTGTTAGAGACAGAACTAGAGACCTTAGATATCTGATAGAGACAGATCTAGAGACCTTAGATAGCTGCTAGACATCCAACTAGAGACCTTAGATATCTGTTAGAGACAGAACTCGAGGACATTAGGTAGCTGTTAGAGAAAGAACTAGGGACAGTAGAGCTATACTGTGTTGGCTGGGTCCACAGCTATACTGTGTTGGCTGGGTCCACAGCTATACTGTGTTGGCTGGGTCCACAGCTATACTGTGTTGGCTGGGTCCACAGCTATACTGTGTTGGCTGGGTCCACAGCTATACTGTGTTGGCTGGGCCCACAGGGCTCACAGCTATACTGTGTTGGCTGGGCCCACAGCTATACTGTGTTGGCTGGGCCCACAGGGCTCACAGCTATACTGTGTTGGCTGGGCCCACAGCTATACTGTGTTGTCTGGGTCCACAGCTATACTGTGTTGGCTGGGCCCACAGCTATACTGTGTTGGCTGGGTCCACAGCTATTCTGTGTTGGCTGGGCCCACAGGGCTCACAGCTATACTGTGTTGGCTGGGCCCACAGCTATACTGTGTTGGCTGGGTCCACAGCTATACTGTGTTGGCTGGGCCCACAGCTATACTGTGTTGGCTGGGCCCACAGGGCTCACAGCTATTCTGTGTTGACTGGGCCCACAGCTATTCTGTGTTGGCTGGGCCCACAGCTATACTGTGTTGGCTGGGCCCACAGCTATTCTGTGTTGGCTGGGCCCACAGCTATACTGTGTTGGCTCGGCACATAGCTATACTGTGTTGACTGGGCTCACAACCATACTGTGTTGGCTGGGTCCACAGCTATACTGTGTTGGCTGGGTCCACAGCTATACTGTGTTGGCTGGGCCCACAGCTATACTGTGTTGGCTGGGCCCACAGTTATACTATACTGCTCACACACGGGCGAGGACTGTCCAAACAGTCACTCCTGCTTCTAGGACGTGCTCTAGTAGTACACTTGTAGTTTTGCTTTGCACCTGATTTCCTCACTGCTGGTTCAATTGCAGTTCAGTTAACAACCAGCAGGTGTCACTGTGACACTGTGTGAAGTCCTCTCATTCACTGACGCTGCAACGGGTCAATGTCCCCACTGTTTTCAAACATCCAAAATGTCTTTCTCTGGTCTCAGTGTTTCCTCTGATCTTGTTCCAGGAGGAGGGAACCATCCCTTACTGGTGCCCTATGACACACTCACCGCCAGAGAGAAGTACAAAGACAGAGCAAAAGCCCAAGACATCCTCAAGTTCTTTCAGATAAATGGTTACACTGTGTCCAGGTGAGGATGGTTATACTGTGTCCAGGTGAGGATGGTTATACTGTGTCCAGGTGAGGATGGTTATACTGTGTCCAGGTGAGGATGGTTATACTGTGTCCAGGTGAGGATGGTTATACTGTGTCCAGGTGAGGATGGTTATACTGTGTCCAGGTGAGGATGGTTATACTGTGTCCAGGTGAGGATGGTTATACTGTGTCCAGGTGAGGATGGTTATACTGTGTCCAGGTGAGGATGTGTCCAGGTGAGGATGGTTACACTGTGTCCAGGTGAGGATGGTTATACTGTGTCCAGGTGAGGATGGTTATACTGTGTCCAGGTGAGGATGGTTATACTGTGTCCAGGTGAGGATGGTTATACTGTGTCCAGGTGAGGATGGTTATACTGTGTCCAGGTGAGGATGGTTATACTGTGTCCAGGTGAGGATGGTTAGACTGGGTCCAGGTGAGGATGGTTATACTGTGTCCAGGTGAGGATGGTTATACTGTGTCCAGTTGAGGATGGTTAGACTGTGTCCAGGTGAGGATGGTTAGACTGTGTCCAGGTGAGGATGGTTAGACTGTGTCCAGGTGAGAATGGCTATACTGTCTGACTGATTGATTGGCTGACTGGTTGTTAACTGATTATCTGACTGACTGACCAACTGTCTGTCTGTCTATCAGTATGTAAGTTGACTGGTTGACTGACTGACTGACTGGCTGAATGACTGACTGATTGTCTGACTGATTGACTGACTGGCTGGCTGACTGGTTTATCTCTACAGGGCCACGAAAGAGCAGGAGTTGGATACTCCCTCCACAGAGAAGCGTTTTGCCTACACCTTCCTGCAGCAGCTCATCACTTACGTAGACGAGGCCCACGAACACATGCTGGAGTCTGGTGAGGATAACACTTCACATTGGTTACACTGGTTACGTCCCCAACGGCACCCTGTTGCCATAGAGCTCTAGTCAACAGTAGTGCACTACATAGGGTATAGGATGCCATAGAGCTCTAGTCAACAGTAGTGCACTACATAGGGTATAGGATGCTATAGAGCTCTAGTCAACAGTAGTGCACTACATAGGGTATAGGATGCCATAGAGCTCTAGTCAACAGTAGTGCACTATATAGGGTATAGGATGCCATAGAGCTCTAGTAACAGTAGTGCACTAGACATAGTAGGTATAGGATGCCATAGAGCTCTAGTCAACAGTAGTGCACTACATAGGGTATAGGATGCCATAGAGCTCTAGTCAACAGTAGTGCACTACATAGGGTATAGGATGCCATAGAGCTCTAGTCAACAGTAGTGCACTACATAGGGTATAGGATGCCATAGAGCTCTAGTCAACAGTAGTGCACTATATAGGGTATAGGATGCCATAGAGCTCTAGTCAACAGTAGTGCACTACATAGGGTATAGGATGCCATAGAGCTCTAGTCAACAGTAGTGCACTACATAGGGTATAGGATGCCATAGAGCTCTAGTCAACAGTAGTGCACTACATAGGGTATAGGATGCCATAGAGCTCTAGTCAACAGTAGTGCACTATATAGGGTATAGGATGCCATAGAGCTCTAGTCAACAGTAGTGCACTACATAGGGTATAGGATGCCATAGAGCTCTAGTCAACAGTAGTGCACTACATATAGGGTATAGGATGCCATAGAGCTCTAGTCAACAGTAGTGCACTATATAGGGTATAGGATGCCATAGAGCTAGTCAACAGTAGTGCACTACATAGGGTATAGGATGTCAGAGCTCTAGTCAACAGTAGTGCACTACATAGGGTATAGGATGCCATAGAGCTCTAGTCAACAGTAGTGCACTATATAGGGTATAGGATGCCATAGAGCTCTAGTCAACAGTAGTGCACTACATAGGGTATAGGATGCCATAGAGCTCTAGTCAACAGTAGTGCACTATAGGGTATAGGATGCCATAGAGCTCTAGTCAACAGTAGTGCACTATATAGGGTATAGGATGCCATAGAGCTCTAGTCAACAGTAGTGCACTACATAGGGTATAGGATGCCATAGAGCTCTAGTCAACAGTAGTGCACTATATAGGGTATAGGATGCCATAGAGCTCTAGTCAACAGTAGTGCACTACATAGGGTATAGGATGCCATAGAGCTCTAGTCAACAGTAGTGCACTATATAGGGTATAGGATGCCATAGAGCTCTAGTCAACAGTAGTGCACTACATAGGGTATAGGATGCCATAGAGCTCTAGTCAACAGTAGTGCACTATATAGGGTATAGGATGCCATAGAGCTCTAGTCAACAGTAGTGCACTACATAGGGTATAGGATGCCATAGAGCTCTAGTCAACAGTAGTGCACTATATAGGGTATAGGATGCCATAGAGCTCTAGTCAACAGTAGTGCACTATATAGGGTATAGGATGCCATAGAGCTCTAGTCAACAGTAGTGCACTATATAGGGTATAGGATGCCATAGAGCTCTAGTCAACAGTAGTGCACTATATAGGGTATAGGATGCCATAGAGCTCTAGTCAACAGTAGTGCACTACATAGGGTATAGGATGCCATAGAGCTCTAGTCAACAGTAGTGCACTACATAGGGTATAGGATGCCATAGAGCTCTAGTCAACAGTAGTGCACTATATAGGGTATAGGATGCCATAGAGCTCTAGTCAACAGTAGTGCACTACATAGGGTATAGGATGCCATAGAGCTCTAGTCAACAGTAGTGCACTACATAGGGTATAGGATGCCATAGAGCTCAGTCAACAGTAGTGCACTATATAGGGTATAGGATGCCATAGAGCTCTAGTCAACAGTAGTGCACTATATAGGGTATAGGATGCCATAGAGCTCTGGTCAACAGTAGTGCACTATATAGGGTATAGGATGCCATAGAGCTCTAGTCAACAGTAGTGCACTACATAGGGTATAGGATGCCATAGAGCTCTAGTCAACAGTAGTGCACTATATAGGGTATAGGATGCCATAGAGCTCTAGTCAACAGTAGTGCACTATATAGGGTATAGGATGCCATAGAGCTCAGTAGTCAACAGTAGTGCACTATATAGGGTATAGGATGCCATAGAGCTCTGGTCAACAGTAGTGCACTATATAGGGTATAGGATGCCATAGAGCTCTGGTCAGAGCTCTGGACAACAGTAGTGCACTATATAGGGTATAGGATGCCATAGAGCTCTGGTCAACAGTAGTGCACTATATAGGGTATAGGATGCCATAGAGCTCTGGTCAACAGTAGTGCACTATATAGGGTATAGGATGCCATAGAGCTCTAGTCAACAGTAGTGCACTATATAGGGTATAGGATGCCATAGAGCTCTGGTCAACAGTAGTGCACTATATAGGGTATAGGATGCCATAGAGCTCTGGTCAACAGTAGTGCACTACATAGGGTATAGGATGCCATAGAGCTCTGGTCAACAGTAGTGCACTATATAGGGTATAGGATGCCATAGAGCTCTGGTCAACAGTAGTGCACTATATAGGGTATAGGATGCCATAGAGCTCTGGTCAACAGTAGTGCACTACATAGGGTATAGGATGCCATAGAGCTCTGGTCAACAGTAGTGCACTATATAGGGTATAGGATGCCATAGAGCTCTAGTCAACAGTAGTGCACTATATAGGGTATAGGATGCCATAGAGCTCTGGTCAACAGTAGTGCACTACATAGGGTATAGGATGCCATAGAGCTCTGGTCAACAGTAGTGCACTATATAGGGTATAGGATGCCATAGAGCTCTGGTCAACAGTAGTGCACTATATAGGGTATAGGATGCCATAGAGCTCTGGTCAACAGTAGTGCACTATATAGGGTATAGGATACCATAGAGCTCTGGTCAACAGTAGTGCACTATATAGGGTATAGGATGCCATAGAGCTCTAGTCAACAGTAGTGCACTACATAGGGTATAGGATGCCATAGAGCTCTGGTCAACAGTAGTGCACTATATAGGGTATAGGATGCCATAGAGCTTTGGTCAACAGTAGTGCACTATATAGGGTATAGGATGCCATAGAGCTCTGGTCAACAGTAGTGCACTACATAGGGTATAGGATGCCATAGAGCTCTGGTCAACAGTAGTGCACTATATAGGGTATAGGATGCCATAGAGCTCTAGTCAACAGTAGTGCACTATATAGGGTATAGGATGCCATAGAGCTCTGGTCAACAGTAGTGCACTATATAGGGTATAGGATGCCATAGAGCTCTGGTCAACAGTAGTGCACTATATAGGGTATAGGATGCCATAGAGCTCTAGTCAACAGTAGTGCACTACATAGGGTATAGGATGACATAGAGCTCTGGTCAACAGTAGTGCACTATATAGGGTATAGGATGCCATAGAGCTCTAGTCAACAGTAGTGCACTATATAGGGTATAGGATGCCATAGTAGTCAACAGTAGTGCACTATATAGGGTATAGGATGCCATAGAGCTCTAGTCAACAGTAGTGCACTATATAGGGTATAGGATGCCATAGAGCTCTAGTCAACAGTAGTGCACTATATAGGGTATAGGATGCCATAGAGCTCTAGTCAACAGTAGTGCACTACATAGGGTATAGGATGCCATAGAGCTCTAGTCAACAGTAGTGCACTATATAGGGTATAGGATGCCATAGAGCTCTAGTCAACAGTAGTGCACTACATAGGGTATAGGATGCCATAGAGCTCTAGTCAACAGTAGTGCACTATATAGGGTATAGGATGCCATAGAGGTCAACAGTAGTGCACTATATAGGGTATAGGATGCCATAGAGCTCTAGTCAACAGTAGTGCACTATATAGGGTATAGGATGCCATAGAGCTCTGGACAACAGTAGTGCACTATATAGGGTATAGGATGCCATAGAGCTCTGGACAACAGTAGTGCACTATATAGGGTATAGGATGCCATAGAGCTCTGGACAACAGTAGTGCACTATATAGGGTATAGGATGCCATAGAGCTCTAGAGCTCTGGTCAACAGTAGTGCACTATATAGGGTATAGGATGCCATAGAGCTCTGGTCAACAGTAGTGCACTACATAGGGTATAGGATGCCATAGAGCTCTGGTCAACAGTAGTGCACTATATAGGGTATAGGATGCCATAGAGCTCTAGTCAACAGTAGTGCACTACATAGGGTATAGGATGCCATAGAGCTCTGGTCAACAGTAGATGCACTATATAGGGTATAGGATGCCATAGAGCTCTAGTCAACAGTAGTGCACTATATAGGGTATAGGATGCCATAGAGCTCTAGTCAACAGTAGTGCACTACATAGGGTATAGGATGCCATAGAGCTCTAGTCAACAGTAGTGCACTACATAGGGTATAGGATGCCATAGAGCTCTGGTCAACAGTAGTGCACTACATAGGGTATAGGATGCCATAGAGCTCTAGTCAACAGTAGTGCACTACATAGGGTATAGGATGCCATAGAGCTCTGGTCAACAGTAGTGCACTATATAGGGTATAGGATGCCATAGAGCTCTAGTCAACAGTAGTGCACTATATAGGGTATAGGATACCATAGAGCTCTGGTCAACAGTAGTGCACTATATAGGGTATAGGATGCCATAGAGCTCTAGTCAACAGTAGTGCACTACATAGGGTATAGGATGCCATAGATCTCTGGTCAACAGTAGTGCACTATATAGGGTATAGGATGCCATAGAGCTTTGGTCAACAGTAGTGCACTATATAGGGTATAGGATGCCATAGAGCTCTGGTCAACAGTAGTGCACTACATAGGGTATAGGATGCCATAGAGCTCTGGTCAACAGTAGTGCACTATATAGGGTATAGGATACCATAGAGCTCTGGTCAACTGTAGTGCACTATATAGGGTATAGGATGCCATAGAGCTCTGGTCAACAGTAGTGCACTATATAGGGTATAGGATACCATAGAGCTCTGGTCAACAGTAGTGCACTATATAGGGTATAGGATGCCATAGAGCTCTAGTCAACAGTAGTGCACTACATAGGGTATAGGATGACATAGATCTCTGGTCAACAGTAGTGCACTATATAGGGTATAGGATGCCATAGAGCTCTAGTCAACAGTAGTGCACTATATAGGGTATAGGATGCCATAGAGCTCTGGTCAACAGTAGTGCACTACATAGGGTATAGGTTGCCCTAGAGCTCTAGTCAACAGTAGTGCACTATATAGGGTATAGGATGCCATAGAGCTCTAGTCAACAGTAGTGCACTATATAGGGTATAGGATGCCATAGAGCTCTAGTCAACAGTAGTGCACTATATAGGGTATAGGATGCCATAGAGCTCTAGTCAACAGTAGTGCACTATATAGGGTATAGGATGCCATAGAGCTCTAGTCAACAGTAGTGCACTACATAGGGTATAGGATGCCATAGAGCTCTGGTCAACAGTAGTGCACTATATAGGGTATAGGATGCCATAGAGCTCTAGTCAACAGTAGTGCACTACATAGGGTATAGGATGCCATAGAGCTCTAGTCAACAGTAGTGCACTATATAGGGTATAGGATGCCATAGAGCTTTGGTCAACAGTAGTGCACTATATAGGGTATAGGATGCCATAGAGCTCTAGTCAACAGTAGTGCACTATATAGGGTATAGGATGCCATAGAGCTCTGGACAACAGTAGTGCACTATATAGGGTATAGGATACCATAGAGCTCTAGTCAACAGTAGTGCACTACATAGGGTATAGGATGCCATAGAGCTCTGGTCAACAGTAGTGCACTATATAGGGTATAGGATGCCATAGAGCTCTAGTCAACAGTAGTGCACTACATAGGGTATAGGATGCCATAGAGCTCTAGTCAACAGTAGTGCACTATATAGGGTATAGGATGCCATAGAGCTTTGGTCAACAGTAGTGCACTATATAGGGTATAGGATGCCATAGAGCTCTAGTCAACAGTAGTGCACTATATAGGGTATAGGATGCCATAGAGCTCTGGACAACAGTAGTGCACTATATAGGGTATAGGATGCCATAGAGCTCTGGACAACAGTAGTGCACTATATAGGGTATAGGATGCCATAGAGCTCTGGTCAACAGTAGTGCACTATATAGGGTATAGGATGCCATAGAGCTCTGGTCAACAGTAGTGCACTATATAGGGTATAGGATGCCATAGAGCTCTGGTCAACAGTAGTGCACTATATAGGGTATAGGATACCATAGAGCTCTGGTCAACAGTAGTGCACTACATAGGGTATAGGATGCCATAGAGCTCTGGTCAACAGTAGTGCACTATATAGGGTATAGGATACCATAGAGCTCTGGTCAACTGTAGTGCAGAATATATAGTGTATAGGATGCCATAGAGCTCTAGTCAACAGTAGTGCACTACATAGGGTATAGGATGCCATAGAGCTCTGGTCAACAGTAGTGCACTATATAGGGTATAGGATGCCATAGAGCTCTAGTCAACAGTAGTGCACTATATAGGGTATAGGATGCCATAGAGCTCTGGACAACAGTAGTGCACTATATAGGGTATAGGATGCCATAGAGCTCTGGACAACAGTAGTGCACTATATAGGGTATAGGATGCCATAGAGCTCTGGTCAACAGTAGTGCACTATATAGGGTATAGGATGCCATAGAGCTCTGGTCAACAGTAGTGCACTATATAGGGTATAGGATGCCATAGAGCTCTAGTCAACAGTAGTGCACTATATAGGGTATAGGATGCCATAGAGCTCTGGTCAACAGTAGTGCACTATATAGGGTATAGGATGCCATAGAGCTCTAGTCAACAGTAGTGCACTATATAGGGTATAGGATGCCATAGAGCTCTAGTCAACAGTAGTGCACTATATAGGGTATAGGATGCCATAGAGCTCTAGTCAACAGTAGTGCACTATATAGGGTATAGGATGCCATAGAGCTTTGGTCAACAGTAGTGCACTATATAGGGTATAGGATGCCATAGAGCTCTAGTCAACAGTAGTGCACTATATAGGGTATAGGATGCCATAGAGCTCTGGACAACAGTAGTGCACTATATAGGGTATAGGATACCATAGAGCTCTGGTCAACAGTAGTGCACTACATAGGGTATAGGATGCCATAGAGCTCTGGTCAACAGTAGTGCACTATATAGGGTATAGGATACCATAGAGCTCTGGTCAACTGTAGTGCAGAATATATAGTGTATAGGATGCCATAGAGCTCTGGTCAACAGTAGTGCACTACATAGGGTATAGGATGCCATAGAGCTCTGGTCAACAGTAGTGCACTATATAGGGTATAGGATACCATAGAGCTCTGGTCAACTGTAGTGCACTATATAGGGTATAGGATGCCATAGAGCTCTGGTCAACAGTAGTGCACTATATAGGGTATAGGATACCATAGAGCTCTGGTCAACAGTGTGCACTATATAGGGTATAGGATGCCATAGAGCTCTAGTCATACAGTAGTGCACTACATAGGGTATAGGATGACATAGATCTCTGGTCAACAGTAGTGCACTATATACCCTGGTATAGGATGCCATAGAGGCTCTAGTCATACAGTAGTGCACTATATAGGGTATAGGATGTATAGAGCTCTGGTCAACAGTAGTGCACTACATAGGGTATAGGTTGCCATAGAGCTCTGGTCATGAGTAGTGCACTATATAGGGAATAGGATGCCATAGAGCTCTGGTCAACAGTAGTGCACTACATAGGGTATAGGATGCCATAGAGCTCTAGTCAACAGTAGTGCACTACATAAATAGGACATAGAGCTCTAGTCAACAGTAGTGCACTACATAGGGAATGTAGTATAAAGTAGTGCACTATATAGGGAATAGGGCTGTAGTATAAAGTAGTGCACTATATAGGGAATAGGGCTGTAGTATAGAGTAGTGTACTATATAGGGAATAGGGCTGTAGTATAAAGTGTTGTGCACTATATAGGGAATAGGGCTGTAGTATAGAGTAGTGCACTAATTAGGGAATAGGGCTGTAGTATAAAGTAGTGCACTATATAGGGAATAGGGCTGTAGTATAAAGTAGTGCACTATATAGGGAATAGGGCTGTAATATAAAGTAGTGCACTATATAGGGAATAGGGCTGTAGTATAAAGTAGTGTACTACATAGGGAATATGGCTGTAGTATAAAGTAGTGCCCTATATAGGGAGTTAGGGTGCCATTGGGGATTAAACCAATGTGTGCTACTTAAATGACTATTTCTTCAATTTAAACATTAACAATACTAATGTCTATTATTCCACTAAATTGTTGACTCTGTTCCTCTTGTCCCTGTTCTGATGTCCCCTCTATAAGACGTTGGGACACCACCGAAAGGAGAGAGCGTTCCTCACGAGCAGCAGATGAAGTTTTTTGGAAAGGTGAGACTGACTCCTGCCTGCTTTTCTCCACCATGTCCCATCACCTCAACAACCGAACACACAAACATCAACCTCAGAAGACCAAATAGTATTTACATAATATACTGAGCTCCAACCGTAGTGGGACAATTCAAATCAGTTTATTAATAATTTATATAGCATTTGTCCTGACTTACAGTCATGTGTGTACGAATGGGTGGTCCCTAACTACCCTGGCGTTACCGCCATGCTCTAGTAATGACGAGAGGTTAGCATGTCTTGGGGGTATGCTAACCTCCCCTGTTATTGTAAGGTTGATGAGAGGTTAGCATGTCTTGGGGGTATGCTAACCTCCCCTGTTATTGTAATGATGAGAGGTTAGCATGTCTTGGGGGTATGCTAACCTCCCCTGTTATTGTAATGATGAGAGGTTAGCATGTCTTGTCAGTATGCTAACCTCCCCTGTTATTGTAATGATGAGAGGTTAGCATGTCTTGTTATGCTAACCTCCCTGTTATTGTAATGGTGAGGGGCTAGCATGCTATCCTCCCCTGTCATTGTAATGGTGAGAGGTTAGCATGTCTTGGGGGTATGCTAACCTCCCCTGTTATTGTAATGATGAGAGGTTAGCATGTCTTGTCGGTATGCTAACCTCCCTGTTATTGTAATGGTGAGGGGCTAGCATGCTATCCTCCCCTGTCATTGTAATGGTGAGAGGTTAGCATGCATGCTAACCTCCCCTGTTATTGTAATGATGAGAGGTTAGCATGTCTTGGTATGCTAACCTCCCTAAGGGGCTAGCTGCTATCCTCCCCTGTCATTGTAATGGTGAGAGGTTAGCATTGTAATGGTGAGAAGTTAGCATATCTTGGAGGTATGCTAACCTCCCTTGTTATTGTAATGACGAGAGGTTAGCATGTCTTGGGGGTATGCTAACCTCCCTTGTTATTATAATGACGAGAGGTTAGGTATGCTAACCTCCCCTGTTATTGTAATGCTGAGAGGTTAGCATGTCTTGGAGGTATGCTAACCTCCCTTGTTATTGTAATGATGAGAGATTAGCATGGCTTGGAGGTATGCTAACCTCCTTGTTATTGTAATGATGAGAGGTTAGCATGTCTTGGAGGTATGCTAACCTCCCTTGTTGATTGGTTAGCATGTCTTGGAGGTATGCTAACCTCCCATGTTATTGTAATGATTAAAGGTTAGCATGTCTTGGAGGTATGCTAACCTCCCTTGTTATTGTAATGATGAGAGGTTAGCATGTTTTGGAGGTATGCTAACTTCCCTTGTTATTGTAATGATGAGAGGTTAGCATGTCTTGGAGGTATGCTAACCTCCCCTGTTATTGTAATGATTAAAGGTTAGCATGTCTTGGGGGTATGCTAACCTCCCCTGTTATTGTAATGATTAAAGGTTAGCATGTCTTGGAGGTATGCTAACCTCCCTTGTTATTGTAATGACGAGAGGTTAGCATGTCTTGGAGGTATGCTAACCTCCCCTGTTATTGTAATGATGAGAGGTTAGCATGTCTTGGAGGTATGCTAACCTCCCTGTTATTGTAATGATTAAAGGTTAGCATGTCTTGGAGGTATGCTAACCTCCTCTGTTATTGTAATGATGAGAGGTTAGCATGTCTTGGAGGTATGATATTTGTGCGTCTGTAACTTTCTCACTCATTATTATTCACGATTCATTCAGGATTATATTTAATCATGTTAACATTCAGATTAATGAAGTGTTTAGAAACATATTCTATTCTTCTTTACAATATATATATATATATTATTTAATCTTTATTTAACTAGGCAAGTCAGTTAAGAACAAATTCTTATTTTCAATGACGGCCTGGGAACAGTGGGTTAACTGCCTGTTCAGGGGCAGAACGACAGATTTGTCAGACCTTGTCAGCTCGGGGGTTTGAACTCGCAACCTTCCGGTTACTAGTCCAACGCTCTAACCACTAGGCTACGCTGCCGCCCTCATGATTTACTATTAATTCCTATTGGGCAACCAAATAATGTGAAACACAACCAAAACAAACAGCCAATACAGCCAACAATAGTGACAAGCAGCAGGGCCTTGTACAATAACACCCAGGCCAGGACAACACCCGGGCAACAACAACATCATTAGATGAGCTAGCGAGCGACACAGACTGGTTACCGGACAGGAGATAATAATAATAATAATAATAATATATGCCATTTAGCAGACGCTTTTATCCAGCGACTTACAGTCATGTGTGCATACATTCTCTATGGGTGGTCCCGGGAATACTACCCCTTTGTCTCTCTGAGCTACAGAAGACCAGAAGTCATACATTCTACGTATGATGACCTTCGTTGAGAAGCTAGAGTCTTTCACGTTCGCCTCATGAACTATTTCTGACCCGTGAGACTAACGGGAACCCTGGGCTCCCTTAGGTGGTCCTGCCATTGGTCGACCAGTACTTCAAGAATCACCGCCTCTACTTCCTGTCCACGGCCATCCGACCAATCAGCAGCGGGGCCACGCTCCAATAAGGAGAAGGAGATGGTGACAAGGTGAGAGATTATACATAGATTCGCATGTCCCAATGCATTGCTTCAGTCTCTGTAGTACAATATTAATACATGGAATGTGATTGGTGCTGTGGGTTGTTTAACATACTCTTTGAAGAGGTCGGGTTTCAGATGTTTTCAGAAGATGGGCAGGGGACTCTGTTGTCTTAGTTTCAGGGGAAGCTAGTTCCCCCTTCGGGGTGCCAGGAGCACAGTGTTGCCTTGAAACCCTGGTCTGTAGCTCTAGTCCTGACACAGTGTTGTTTCTAAACCCTGGACTGTAAGCTCTAGTCCCGATACTGTTGTTTCTAAACCCTGGACTGTAGCTCTAGTCCTGACACAGTGTTGTTTCTTAACCCTGGCCTGTAGCTCTAGTCCTGACACAGTGTTGTTTCTAAACCCTGGTCTGTAGCTCTAGTCCTGACACAGTGTTGTTTCTAAACCCTGGACTGTAGCTCTAGTCCTGATACTGTTGTTTCTAAACCCTGGACTGTAGCTCTAGTCCTGACACAGTGTTGTTTCTAAACCCTGGACTGTAGCTCTAGTCCTGACACAGTGTTGTTTCTAAACCCTGGACTGTAGCTCTAGTCCTGGCAAAGTGTTGTTTCTAAACCCTGGACTGTAGCTCTAGTCCTGACACAGTGTTGTTTCTAAACCCTGGACTGTAGCTCTAGTCCTGACACAGTGTTGTTTCTAAACCCTGGACTGTAGCTCTAGTCCTGACACTGTTGTTTCTAAACCCTGGACTGTAGCTCTAGTCCTGACACAGTGTTGTTTCTAAACCCTGGACTGTAGCTCTAGTCCTGACACAGTGTTGTTTCTAAACCCTGGACTGTAGCTCTAGTCATGATACTGTTGTTTCTAAACCCTGGACTGTAGCTCTAGTCCTGACACAGTGTTGTTTCTAAACCCTGGACTGTAGCTCTAGTCCTGATACGGTGTTGTTTCTAAACCCTGGACTGTAGCTCTAGTCCTGACACAGTGTTGTTTCTAAACCCTGGCCTGTAGCTCTAGTCCTGACACAGTGTTGTTTCTAAACCCTGGACTGTAGCTCTAGTCCTGACACAGTGTTGCTTTGAAACCCTGGACTGTAGCTCTAGTCCTGACACAGTGTTGCTTTGAAACCCTGGACTGTAGCTCTGTAGATGTGTAAATCTGAGTGATTCAGACATCACTCACTCTTATAAAGCAGACTATTCTTCTTCTTCTTCAAGTTGCGTCACTTGATTATCTTGTCTTTGTTTCCTCTCTTTCCTCTTACGTTTTCTTCATCTTCTCTTCAGCCTGTTCTGCAAACTGGGACTTCTTGTCAGACATAGGATATCATTGTTTGGTAAGAAGGCTGTGAAGAGTGTGCTTCTAAGGATAGTGTGGACATTTGGAGTGTGTCCCAAATGAGTCCCTGTTCCCTATGTAGTGCACTACTTTAGACCAGGACCTATAGCCAAATGGCACCCTGTTCCCTATGTAGTGCACTACTTTTGACCAAATCCCTTTGCACTATAAAGGGTGCCATTTGGGACACATGTAATAGTTTAATGCTGGGTTTAATACCCCTGTCTCCATCCCCTACCCCTGTCTCCATCCCCTACCCCTGTCTCCATCCCCTACCCCTGTCTCCATCCCCTACCCCTGGTCCCAGCTAATCCCCTGTCTCCATCCCCTACCCCTGTCTCCATCCCCTACCCCTGTCTCCATCCCCTACCCCTGGTCCCAGCTAATACCCCTGTCTCCATCCCCTACCCCTGTCTCCATCCCCTACCCCTGTCTCCATCCCCTACCCCTGTCTCCATCCCTACCCCTGTCTCCATCCCCTACCCCTGTCTCCATCCCCTACCCCTGGTCTCCAGCCCTACCCCTGGTCTCCATCCCAGCTAATACCCCTGTCTCCATCCCCTACCCCTGTCTCCATCCCCTACCCCTGGTCCCAGCTCCTACCCCTGTCTCCATCCCCTACCCCTGTCTCCATCCCCTACCCCTGTCTCCATCCCCTACCCCTGGTCCCAGCTCCTACCCCTGTCTCCATCCCCTACCCCTGTCTCCATCCCCTACCCCTGTCTCCATCTCCTACCCCTGTCTCCATCCCCTACCCCTGTCTCCATCCCCTACCCCTGTCTCCATCCCCTACCCCTGTCCCAGCTAATACCCCTGGTCCCAGCTCCTACCCCTGGTCCCATCTCCTACCCCTGGTCTCCAGCCCCTACCCCTGTCTCCATCCCTACCCCTGGTCCCAGCTAATACCCCTGGTCCCAGCTCCTACCCCTGTCTCCATCCCCTACCCCTGTCTCCATCCCCTACCCCTGGTTCCAGCTCCTACCCCTGTCTCCATCCCCTACCCCTGGTCCCAGCTAATACCCCTGTCTCCATCCCCTACCCCTGGTCCCAGCTCCTACCCCTGGTTCCAGCTCCTACCCCTGGTCCCAGCTAATACCCCTGGTTCCAGCCCCTACCCCTGGTCCCAGCTCCTACCCCTGGTCCCAGCTCCTACCCCTGGGTCCCAGCTCCTACCCCTGGTTCCAGCTCCTACCCCTGTCCTACCCCTGGTCCCAGCTCCACCCCTGGTTCCAGCTCCTCCTAGCTCCAACCCCTGGTCCCAGCTCCAACCCCTGGTCCCAGCCCCTACCCCTGGTCCCAGCTCCAGCTCTTTTCCCAGATCCTAAACCCGGTCCCAGCTCCTACCCATGGCCCAGCTCCTATCCCTGGTCCCAGCTCCTCCAACCTGTCCCCAGCTCCTAAACCCGGTCCCAGCTCCTACCCATGGCCCAGCTCCTACCCCTGGTCCCAGCTCCAGCTCTTTTCCCAGCTCCTAAACCCGGTCCCAGCTCCTACCCATGGCCCAGCTCCTATCCCTGGTCCCAGCTCCTCCCCCTGGCCCCAGCTCCTCCCCCTGGCCCCAGCTCCTCCCCCTGTCCCCAGCTCCTCCCCCTGGCCCCAGCTCCTCCCTATAGGCACTTCAAATACTGCAGATGCCTGTGAAGCATGCAAAGTTTTCTAATCCGATGAGACCGAATGCTCTGGCTATGCATGGTGTAAAGTGTAGTTCCTGTGCTGTTTGTCATATCCATTGAATAACACGCTGAGTAAAGCTGTTATCACCTATTTCAGTGATTGATTTCCTCTTTAAATGCTCACTCATAGACATTAATTTGGTCAAATAGATGAAACAATTCAAACTAACCTGGTTTAGTTTCTGTAATGGTAAAGACATCAACACTTCCCCCATGTCATTACCTTTTCAAACCCTTCTGAGGACCCCCCACCCCCAAACCGTTTCACTATGTGGTAGTAGTGAATTATCTCACCTGATTGAGGGGGAGTCCTTAGAGGGGGGGGTCCCCGGTTTGAAAAGCCCTGCCTTAGGTCTAGGTTACTGGTGTTTTATATTGGAAGTGTGTGATCTGTCCATCTAAACCTACATGAGTGTTGTCTTCAGTAGTATCAGTACACTGGACCCTGTGGTTCTGTCTCATCTCTACACTGGACCCTATGGTTCTGTATCCATGCATGTCTCAGCTCTACACTGGACCCTGTGGTTCTGTCTCATCTCTACACTGGACCCTGTGGTTCTGTATCCATGCATGTCTCAGCTCTACACTGGACCCTGTGGTTCTGTCTCAGCTCTACACTGGACCCTGTGGTTCTGTCTCAGCTCTACACTGGACCCTGTGGTTCTGTATCCATGCATGTCTCAGCTCTACACTGGACCCTGTGGTTCTGTGGTTCTGTATCCATGCATGTCTCAGCTCTACACTGGACCCTGTGGTTCTGTCTCATCTCTACACTGGACCCTGTGGTTCTGTATCCATGCATGTCTCAGCTCTACACTGGACCCTGTGGTTCTGTCTCAGCTCTACACTGGACCCTGTGTTTCTGTATCAATGCTTGTCTCAGCTCTACACTGGACCCTGTGGTTCTGTATCCATGCATGTCTCAGCTCTACACTGGACCCTGTGGTTCTGTATCCATGCTTGTCTCAGCTCGTCTATATGCTGTCGTTCTGTATCCATGCTTGTCTCAGCTCGTCTATATGCTGTGTTTCTGTATCCATGCTTGTCTCAGCTCGTCTATATGCCGTGGTTCTGTATCCATGCTTGTCTCAGCTCGTCTATATGCTGTGGTTCTGTATCCATGCTTGTCTCAGCTCGTCTATATGCTGTGGTTCTGTATCCATGCTTGTCTCAGCTCGTCTATATGCCGTGGTTCTGTATCCATGCTTGTCTCAGCTCGTCTATATGCCGTGGTGCTACAGGACTACTCATGCTGTAACACTGCCTCATGTCTCCACACAGGAAGCCATGCTACCTCCATAGTCAACTGTCTTCACATACTGGGTCAGACACTGGACGCCAGGTGAGTGACCACATGAACCCTATTCATATGGAAGTCATATTGAGTGCGTTTGGATCCCCATTAGCTGATGTCATGATGTGGTAAAAGTTCTTTTTCTCAACATGTTAGTTTCACCATTACCCTCTGGGTTTAGAATCCAGCCCAGATACTGTGAGAATCCAGCCATCTCTCAACATGTAGTTTCACCATTACCCTCTGGGTTTAGAATCCAGCCCAGATACTGTGAGAATCCAGCCATCTCTCAACATGTAGTTTCACCATTACCCTCTGGGTTTAGAATCCAGCCATCTCTCAACATGTTGTTTCACCATTACCCTCTGGGTTTAGAATCCAGCCATCTCTCAACATGTAGTTTCACCATTACCCTCTGGGTTTAGAATCCAGCCATCTCTCAACATGTTGTTTCACCATTACCCTCTGGGTTTAGAATAGATTATTAGAATCCAGCCATCTCTCAACATGTTGTTTCACCATTACCCTCTGGGTTTGGGTACTTGAGAATCCAGCCATCTCTCAACATGTTGTTTCACCATTACCCTCTGGGTTTAGAATCCAGCCATCCTCAATATGTTGATACTGTTGAGAATCCAGCCTCTCAACATGTTGTTTCACCATTACCCTCTGGGTTTAGAATCCAGCCATCTCTCAACATGTTGTTTCACCATTACCCTCTGGGTTTAGAATCCAGCCATCTCTCAACATGTTGTTTCACCCCTGGGTTTAGAATCCAGCCATCCTCATGGGTTTAGAATCCAGCCCAGATACTGTGAGAATCCAGCCATCTCTCAACATGTTGTTTCACCATTACCCTCTGGGTTTAGAATCCAGCCCCGATACTGTGAGAATCCAGCCATCTCTCAACATGTTGTTTCACCATTACCCTCTGGGTTTAGAATCCAGCCATCTCTCAACATGTTGTTTCACCATTACCCTCTGGGTTTAGAATCCAGCCATCTCTCAACATGTTAGTTTCACCATTACCCTCTGGGTTTAGAATCCAGCCATCTCTCAACATGTTGTTTCACCATTACCCTCTGGGTTTAGAATCCAGCCATCTCTCAACATGTTGTTTCACCATTACCCTCTGGGTTTAGAATCCAGCCATCTCTCAACATGTAGTTTCACCATTACCCTCTGGGTTTAGAATCCAGCCATCTCTCAACATGTTGTTTCACCATTACCCTCTGGGTTTAGAATCCAGCCATCTCTCAACATGTTGTTTCACCATTACCCACTGGGTTTAGAATCCAGCCATCTCTCAACATGTTGTTTCACCATTACCCTCTGGGTTTAGAATCCAGCCATCTCTCAACATGTTGTTTCACCATTACCCTCTGGGTTTAGAATCCAGCCATCTCTCAACATGTAGTTTCACCATTACCCTCTGGGTTTAGAATCCAGCCATCTCTCAACATGTTGTTTCACCATTACCCTCTGGGTTTAGAATCCAGCCATCTCTCAACATGTTAGTTTCACCATTACCCTCTGGGTTTAGAATCCAGCCATCTCTCAACATGTTGTTTCACCATTACCCTCTGGGTTTAGAATCCAGCCATCTCTCAACATGTTGTTTCACCATTACCCTCTGGGTTTAGAATCCAGCCTGTGAGAATCCAGCCATCTCTCAACATGTTGTTTCACCATTACCCTCTGGGTTTAGAATCCAGCCCAGATACTGTGAGAATCCAGCCATCTCTCAACATGTTGTTTCACCATTACCCTCTGCATTTAGAATCCAGGTGATGATTGTGAGAATCCAGCCATCTCTCAACATGTTGTCTGCATCCCCACAACCTGTGCATTTGAGAAAGCTTGGTGTGATTGTGAGAATCCAGCCATCTCTCAACATGTTGTCTGCATCCCCACAACCTGTGCATTTGAAAGCTTGATTTGAGAAAGTGTGATTGTGAGTTAATGGTTGCTTTGTTATCTCCATTCATAATAATCTGTGCCATTAAGCAGACGATTTTATCCTGACTGAGCCACCACGTGTGTGTGTGTATACATTTTAAGTATGGTTGGCCCCGGGATTCGAACCCACAATCCTGGTTCTCTACCAACTGATGGTAATATAATCCGTGTCTGTTCTCCAGGACGGTGATGAAGACGGGTCTGGAGACGGTGAAGACGGCGTTGAGGACGTTCTTCGACAACGCAGCGGAGGACTTGGAGAAGACTTTAGAGAACCTGAAACAGGGCCAGTTCACTCACAGTCACTCCCAGCCCAAAGGAGTCACCCAGATCATTAACTACACCAGCATAGCCCTGCTCCCTGTCCTCTCCTCCCTGTTCGAACACATCGGGCAGAACCTCTTTGGGGAAGACCTCATATGTATGCATACCAGTAGATCAATTCACATTTTGATCATTTGTTTTTTTGCTGAACAAAACCTTATATAGTGACATTTCCCCCAAAGCCTGATGAGAGCTTGTAGCACCACCTATTGGCCAATGATGAAACTGCACTTACCTGTAGCTCAAACACAAGACAAGCCCTCATTAGTCATTGTTAATTAAAAAGGCCATTCCTGTATCTCACACAAGACCAGCCCTCATTAGTCCTTGTTAATGAAAAAGGCCATCCCTATATCTCACACAAGACCAGCCCTCATTAGTCATTGTTAATTAAAAAGGCCATCCCTGTAGCTCAAACACAAGACCAGCCCTCATTAGTCATTGTTAATTAAAAAGGCCATCCCTGTATCTCACACAAGACCAGCCCTCATTAGTCATTGTTAATTAAAAAGGCCATCCCTGTATCTCACACAAGACAAGCCCTCATTGTTAATTAAAAAGGCCATTCCTGTATCTCACACAAGACCAGCCCTCATTGTTAATTAAAAGGCCATCCCTGTAGCTTTTGACCCCTAATGTCTTATTGTAGTTCAAATACACCGTCCTGTAAAGGTCATACTGTAGGTCCTCTGTGTAAGGAGACCGTCCTGTAAAGGTCATACTGTAGGTCCTCTGTGTAAGGAGACCGTCCTGTAAAGGTCATACTGTAGGTCCTCTGTGTAAGGAGACCGTCCTGTAAAGGTCATACTGTAGGTCCTCTGTGTAAGGAGACCGTCCTGTAAAGGTCATACTGTAGGTCCTCTGTGTAAGGAGACCGTCCTGTAAAGGTCATACTGTAGGTCCTCTGTGTAAGGAGACCGTCCTGTAAAGGTCATACTGTAGGTCCTCTGTGTAAGGAGACCGTCCTGTAAAGGTCATACTGTAGGTCCTCTGTGTAAGGAGACCGTCCTGTAAAGGTCATACTGTAGGTCCTCTGTGTAAGGAGACCGTCCTGTAAAGGTCATACTGTAGGTCCTCTGTGTAAGGAGACCGTCCTGTAAAGGTCATACTGTAGGTCCTCTGTGTAAGGAGACCGTCCTGTAAAGGTCATACTGTAGGTCCTCTGTGTAAGGAGACCGTCCTGTAAAGGTCATACTGTAGGTCCTCTGTGTAAGGAGACCGTCCTGTAAAGGTCATACTGTAGGTCCTCTGTGTAAGGAGACCGTCCTGTAAAGGTCATACTGTAGGTCCTCTGTGTAAGGAGACCGTCCTGTAAAGGTCATACTGTAGGTCCTCTGTGTAAGGAGACCGTCCTGTAAAGGTCATACTGTAGGTCCTCTGTGTAAGGAGACCGTCCTGTAAAGGTCATACTGTAGGTCCTCTGTGTAAGGAGTCTTCCCTTGTTGTCTTCACAGTGGATGACGTCCAGGTGGCCTGTTATAGGATCCTCAACAGCCTGTATAGTCTTGGTACCAACAACAGCATCTACGTAGAAAGGTAACGTCACAATGAAATGCAATGTAAACACGCTGATGAATTAAGAGGAAGTCAATCACACAGTCAACTCCAGGTCATTTAGTAAGTTCACCATTCTGCGATTCTCACTGTTAAACGTCGTAACAGTGTTCAACACAATGCTCTTTTCGTCATCATTCGGTCTGATCCGTTATCATTCCATCTGATCCGTTATCATCTGATCTGAGCCGTTATCATCTGATCTGATCCGTTATCATTCCATCTGATCCGTTATCGTCTGATCTGATCCGTTATCATTCCATCTGATCCGTTATCGTCTGATCTGATCCGTTATCGTCTGATCTGATCCGTTATCATTCCATCTGATCCGTTATCATTCCATCTGATCCGTTATCATCTGATCTGATCTGTTATCATCTGATCTGATCCGTTATCATCTGATCTGATCCGTTATCATCTGATCTGATCCGTTATCGTTTGATCTTATCCGTTATCATCTGATCTGATCCGTTATCACCTGATCTGATCCATTATCGTTTGATCTTATCCGTTATCATCTGATCTGATCCGTTATCATTCCATCTGATCCGTTATCATTCCATCTGATCCGTTATCGTTTAATCTGATCCGTTATCATCTGATCTGATCCGTTATCATTCCATCTGATCCGTTATCATCTGATCTGATCCGTTATCATTCCATCTGATCCGTTATCATTCCATCTGATCCGTTATCATTCCATCTGATCCGTTATCATCTGATCTGATCCGTTATCGTTTGATCTGATCCGTTATCATCTGATCTGATCCGTTATCATTCCATCTGATCCGTTATCATTCCATCTGATCCGTTATCATCTGATCTGATCCGTTATCGTTTGATCTTATCCGTTATCATTCCATCTGATCCGTTATCATTCCATCTGATCTGTTATCATCTGATCTGATCCGTTATCATCTGATCTGATCCGTTATCGTTTGATCTGATCCGTTATCATCTGATCTGATCCGTTATCACCTGATCTGATCCGTTATAGTCTGATCTGATCCGTTATCATCTGATCTGATCCGTTATCGTTTAATCTGATCCGTTATCATTCCATCTGATCCGTTATCATTCCATCTGATCTGTTATCATCTGATCTGATCCGTTATCATTTGATCTGATCCGTTATCATTCCATCTGATCCGTTATCATTCCATCTGATCCGTTATCGTTTAATCTGATCTGTTATCATCTGATCTGATCCGTTATCATTCCATCTGATCCGTTATCATCTGATCTGATCCGTTATCATTCCATCTGATCCGTTATCATTCCATCTGATCCGTTATCATTCCATCTGATCCGTTATCATCTGATCTGATCCGTTATCGTTTGATCTAATCCGTTATCATCTGATCTGATCCGTTATCATTCGATCTGATCCATTATCATTCGATCTGATCAGTTATCATTTGATCTGATCCGTTATCATTCCATCTGATCCGTTATCATTCCATCTGATCCGTTATCATCTGATCTGATCCGTTATCATTTGATCTGATCCGTTATCATCTGATCTGATCCGTTATCATTCGATCTGATCCATTATCATTCGATCTGATCAGTTATCATTTGATCTGATCCGTTATCATTCCATCTGATCCGTTATCATTCCATCTGATCCGTTATCATCTGATCTGATCCGTTATCATTTGATCTGATCCGTTATCATCTGATCTGATCCGTTATCATTCGATCTGATCAGTCAACAGCCATTTTTTTTCTAAAGTCATCTGGTATCATTTCATTTCAACCCAATAAGCAAAAAAATACAACCGTACCAATCTTCATGTTAAACTACTTTTACAAAGTCAAAATGAATTCAATGTGAATATGATGATGAAGAGGAAGATAGGGTGTCTTGGAACTGATCAGCTACCCAGTTGGTTGAAATGGATTAAAAATATATCATCCAACCAGTTACGCCATTCATGTCCATTACAGAAATATAATTATGGGTTCAAGCAGAGAAGATGGGTGAGAGCCAAACAGCCAAACAGCCAAACAGCCAAACAGCCATGGAGCCAAACAGCCATGGAGCAAAACAGCCAAACAGCCATGGAGCCAAACAGCCAAACAGCCATGGAGCCAAACAGCCATGGAGCCAAACAGCCATGGAGCCAAACAGCCATGGAGCCAAACAGCCAAACAGCCATGGAGCCAAACAGCCAAACAGCCAAACAGCCAAACAACCAAACAGCCATGGAGCCAAACAGCCTAACAGCCATGGAGCCAAACAGCCATGGAGCCAAACAGCCATGGAGCAAAACAGCCAAACAGCCATGGAGCAAAACAGCCAAACAGCCATGGAGCCATGTAGCCAAACAGCCATGGAGCCAAACACGTTTTCTCAAAATCCCGACTTTGATTGACACTGGAAGTACAGCCAAACAGCCATGGAGCCAAACAGCCAAACAGCCATGGAGCCAAACAGCCATGGAGCCAAACAGCCAAACAGCCAAACAGCCATGGAGCCAAACAGTCTAACAGCCATGGAGCCAAACAGCCATGGAGCCAAACAGCCATGGAGCCAAACAGCCAAACAGCCAAACAGCCATGGAGCCAAACAGCCATGGAGCCAAACAGCCGAACAGCCATGGAGCCAAACAGCCAAACAGCCAAACAGCCATGGAGCCAAACAGCCTAACAGCCATGGAGCCAAACAGCCATGGAGCCAAACAGCCATGGAGCCAAACAGCCAAACAGCCTAACAGCCATGGAGCCAAACAGCCAAACAGCCTAACAGCCATGGAGCCAAACAGCCAAAGCCATGGAGCCAAACAGCCAACAGCCAAACAGCCAAACAGCCTAACAGCCATGGAGCCAAACAGCCATGGAGCCAAACAGCCAAACAGCCTAACAGCCATGGAGCCAAACAGCCAAACAGCCAAACAGCCATGGAGCCAAACAGTCTAAACAATATGATAGCATGTCAAACAACATGTATTCACAAACACTTGAAATATGCTGAGCCAAACAGTCATTTTTTAACAGTTTTTTCATGTTTTCTCAAAATCCCAGCCTAACTTTGATTGACACTGGAAGTACAGCCAAACAGCCATGGAGCCAAACAGCCATGGAGACAAACAGCCAAACAGCCATGGAGCCAAACAGCCATGGAGCCAAACAGCCATGGAGCCAAACAGCCATGGAGCCAAACAGCCATGGAGCCAAACAGCGAAACAGCCATGGGAGCCAAACAGCCATGGAGCTTAACAGCCATGGAGCCAAACAGCCTAACAGCCATGGAGCCAAACAGCCAAACAGCCATGGAGCCAAACAGCCAAACAGCCATGGAGCCAAACAGCCATGGAGCCAAACAGCCATGGAGCCAAACAGCCTAACAGCCATGGAGCCAAACAGCCTAACAGCCATGGAGCCAAACAGCCATGGAGCCAAACAGCCATGGAGCCAAACAGCCGAACAGCCATGGAGCCAAACAGCCTAACAGCCATGGAGCCAAACAGCCATGGAGCCAAACAGCCATGGAGCCAAACAGCCTAACAGCCATGGAGCCAAACAGCCTAACAGCCATGGAGCCAAACAGCCATGGAGCAGCCATGGAGCCAAATAGCCTAACAGCCTAACAGCCATGGAGCCAAACAGCCTAACAGCCATGGAGCCAAACAGCCTGGAGCCAAACAGCCATGGAGCCAAACAGCCTAACAGCCATGGAGCCAAACAGCCTAACAGCCATGGAGCCAAACAGTCTGGAGCCAAACAACAGCCATGGAGCCAAACAGCCATGGAGCCAAACAGTCTAACAGCCATGAAGCCAAACAGCCAAACAGCCATGGAGCCAAACAGCCTAACAGCCATGGAGCCAAACAGCCATGGAGCCAAACAGTCTAACAGCCATGGAGCCAAACAGCCAAACAGCCATGGAGCCAAACAGTCTAAACAGCCATGGAGCCAAACAGTCTAACAGTCATGGAGCCAAACAGCCATGGAGCCAAACAGTCTAACAGCCATGGAGCCAAACAGCCAAACAGCCATGGAGCCAAACAGCCATAACAGCCATGGAGCCAAACAGTCTAACAGCCATGGAGCCAAACAGCCTAACAGCCATGGAGCCAAACAGCCATAACAGCCAAACAGCCTAACAGCCATGGAGCCAAACAGCCTAACAGCCATGGAGCCAAACAGCCTAACAGCCATGGAGCCAAACAGCCATGGAGCCAAACAGCCATGGAGCCAAACAGCCATGGAGCCAAACAGCCATGGAGCCAAACAGCCATGGAGCCAAACAGCCAAACAGCCAAACAGCCATGGAGCCAAACAGCCTAACAGCCATGGAGCCAAACAGCCATGGAGCCAAACAGCCATGGAGCCAAACAGCCATGGAGCCAAACAGCCAAACAGCCTAACAGCCATGGAGCCAAACAGTCTAACAGCCATGGAGCCAAACAGCCATGGAGCCAAACAGCCAAACAGCCATGGAGCCAAACAGCCATGGAGCCAAACAGCCATGGAGCCAAACAGTCTAACAGCCATGGAGCCAAACAGCCATGGAGCCAAACAGCCATGGAGCCATGGAGCCAAACAGCCAAACAGCCAAACAGCCAAACAGCCATGGAGCCAAAAACAGCCAAACAGCCAAACAGCCAAACAGCCAAACAGCCATGGAGCCAAACAGCCAAACAGCCAAACAGCCAAACAGCCATGGAGCCAAACAGCCATGGAGCCAAACAGCCATGGAGCCATGGAGCCAAACAGCCAAACAGCCAAACAGCCAAACAGCCATGGAGCCAAACAGCCAAACAGCCAAACAGCCAAACAGCCAAACAGCCAAACAGCCAAACAGCCATGGAGCCAAACAGCCAAACAGCCAAACAGCCAAAACAGCCAAACAGCCATGGAGCCAAACAGCCAAACAGCCAAACACAGCCAAACAGCCAAACAGCCATGGAGCCAAACAGCCAAACAGCCATGGAGCCAAACAGCCATGGAGCCAAACAAACAGCCATGGAGCCAAACAGTCTAACAGCCATGGAGCCAAACAGCCATGGAGCCAAACAGCCATGGAGCCAAAACAGCCAAACAGCCAAACAGCCTAACAGCCATGGAGCCAAACAGTCTGGAGCCAAACAGCCATGGAGCAAACAAACAGCCATGGAGCAAACAAACAGCCATGGAGCCAAACAGCCATGGAGCCAAACAAACAGCCATGGAGCCAAACAGCCATGGAGCCAAACAGTCTAACAGCCATGGAGCCAAACAGCCATGGAGCCAAACAGCCATGGAGGAGCCATGGAGCCAAACAGCCAACAGCCAGCCAAACAGCCAAACAGCCATGGAGCCAAACAGCCAAACAGCCAAACAGCCAAACAGCCAAACAGCCATGGAGCCAAACAGCCAAACAGCCAAACAGCCATGCCAAACAGCCAAACAGCCAAACAGCCATGGAGCAAACAAACAGCCATGGGCCAAACAGCCATGGAGCCAAACAGCCAAACAGCCAAACAGCCAAACAGCCATGGAGCCAAACAGCCAAACAGCCAAAGCCATGGAGCCAAACAGCCAAACAGCCATGGAGCCAAACAGCCAAACAGCCAAAAACAGCCAAACCAACAGCCAGCCAAACAGCCATGGAGCCAAACAGCCAAACAGCCAAACAGCCAAACAGCCAGCCAAACAGCCATGGAGCCAAAAGCCATGGAGCCAAACAGCCATGGAGCCAAACAGCCATGGAGCCAAACAGCCATGGAGCCAAACAGCCAAACAGCCATGGAGCCAAACACAGCCAAACAGCCAAACAGTCTAACAGCCATGGAGCCAAACAGTCTAAACAATATGATAGCATGTCAAACAACATGTATTCACGACTTGAAATATGCTGAGGTCATTTTTTAATGTTTTTTCACGTTTTCTCAAAATCCCTACTTTGATTGACACTGGAAGTATGATAGATAATGACAATTTAAAAGTGTCCTGTCTAGAACCTTCTACAGACTACGTTGACACCACATGTCATATATTTACAACAACCATAATATGTTCTGTGGCTCATTTTAATATTGCATTAAGTCTAGTAAAGGATGTGACTGGGTTAGTTAAACCAGTTATTCTGGAGAAGGAATGTCTTCCTGAACATGAGCTGTCCCTCACTTTTCCTCTTCCTCCCCCTCCTCTTCCTCCTTCCTCCCCCCTACCTCCTCCTCCTCCTGCCTCTTCCTCCTCTTCCTCCTCTTCCTCCTTCCTACCCTACCTCCTCCTCCTCCTCCTGCCCCTTCCTCCTCTTCCTCCTTCCTCCCCCTACCTCCTCCTCCCCCTCCTGCCCCTTCCTCCACTTCCTCCTTCCTCCCCCTACCTCCTCCTCCTCCTGCCTCTTCCTCCTTCCTACCCTACCTCCTCCTCCTCCTCCTCCTCCTTCCTCCCATACCTCCTCCTTCTCCTCCTCTTCCTCCTCTTCCTTCCTCCTCCCCCTACCTCCTCCTTCTTCCTCTTCTTTCTTCCTCCCCTACCTCCTCCTTATCCTCCCCCTTCCTCCTTCTCTTCCCCTTCCTCCTCCTCCTCCTCCTTCTCCTCCTCCCCCTTCCTCTGCTTCCTCCCCTACCTCATCCTCCTCCCCCTACCTCATCCTCCTCCTCCCCCTACCTCATCCTCCTCCTCCCCTTCCTCCTCTTCCTCCTTCCTCCCCTACCTCCTCCTCCTCCTGCCCCTTCATCCTTTTCCTCCTTCCTCCCCCTACCTCCCCCTCCTCCTCCTCCTCCTTCCTCCCCCTCCTCCTCTTCCTCCCTCCTCCTCCCCCTCCCTCCTCTTCCTCCTGCAGGCAGCGTCCAGCCCTAGGTGAATGTCTTGCAGCGTTCTCGGGGGCGTTCCCTGTGGCCTTCCTGGAACCAGAGCTCAACCAGTTCAACAACTACTCCATCTACATTACCAAGGGCTCCCGGGACAGAACAGGTACTGTTGCAAACTGTCCTTCAGGTGTTTTAGAATCAAAGACAGGATCGGTTTGGATGGAGAGATAGAGAGAAGCTTGGCATAAATGTTGCAAACTGTCCTTCGGGTGTTTTAGAATCAAAGACAGGATCGGTTTGGATGGAGAGATGGAGAGAAGCTTGGCATAAATGTCCTTCAGGTGTTTTAGAATCAGACAGGATCGGTTTGGATGGAGAGATAGAGAGAAGCTTGGCAGAAATGTCCTTCAGGTGTTTTATAATCAAAGACAGGATCGGTTTGGATGGAGAGATAGAGAGAAGCTTGGCATAAATGTTGCAAACTGAATTGAGGAATGACGGCATACAGTCTTTATGTCTCTCTCACTATCACCTTTTATCTCTGTCTCTTACTCCTTCTCTCCCTCCACCCTCTCTCTCCCTCCACCCTCTCTCTCTCCACCCTCTCTCACTCTACCTTCTCTCTTTCTTTATCTCTCTCTCCCTCCACCCTCTCTCCCTCCACCATCTCTCTCCCTCCACCCTCTCTCTCCCTCCACCCTCTCTCCCTCCACCCTCTCTCCCTCCACCCTCTCTCCCTCCACCCTCTCTCTCTCCACCCTCTCTCCCTCCAACTTCTCTCTTTCTTTCTTTATATCTCTCTATCTCTTTTCCTCCCTCTCTCTCTCTCCCCCTCCACCCTCTCTCTCCCTCCTCCCTCTCTCCTTTTCCCTCTCTCTCTCTCCCTTCCTTCCCCCTCTTTTTCCCTCCACCCTCTCTTTCTTTATCTCTCTCTACCTCTCTTTTCCTCCCTCTCTCTATTTCCCTCTCTCTCTCTCCCTCCACCCTCTCTCCCTCCACCCTCTCTCCCTCCACCCTCTCTCTTTCTCCATCCACCCTCTCTCTTCCTCCACCCTCTCTCTCTCTCCCTCCACCTCTCTCTCTCCCTCCTCTCTCTCCCTTCCTCTCTCTCTCTCTCTCTCTCTCTCTCTCTCTCTCTCTCTCTCTCTCTCTCTCTCTCTCTCTCTCTCTCTCCTCTCTCTCTCTCTCCATCCACCCTCTCTCTCCCTCCACCCTCTCTCTCTCTCTCCCTCCACCCTCTCTCTCCCTCCTCCCTCTCCCCTTCCCCCTCTCTCCTCTCTCCCCCACTGCTTCCCCAGCTCTAGATCTGCCCTTCCAGGTCGGAGAGATGTGTCCAGTCATCCCGTCCCTGGAGAAGTCTCTGGAGGAGATCATGGATCTGGCTGAGTCCGGCCTGCACTATACGCAGATGCCTCACGTTATGGAGGTAGAGACTGGTTTATTAACAGGAGACTGGTTTATTAACAGGAGACTGGTGGTTTATTAACAGGAGACTGGTGGTTTATTAACAGGAGACTGGTGGTTTATTAACAGGAGACTGGTGGTTTATTAACAGGAGACTGGTGGTTTATTAACAGGAGACTGGTGGTTTATTAACAGGAGACTGGTGGTTTATTAACAGGAGACTGGTGGTTTATTAACAGGAGACTGGTGGTTTATTAACAGGAGACTGGTGGTTTATTAACAGGAGACTGGTGGTTTATTAACAGGAGACTGGTGGTTTATTAACAGGAGACTGGTGGTTTATTAACAGGAGACTGGTGGTTTATTAACAGGAGACTGGTTTATTAACAGGAGACTGGTGGTTTATTAACAGGAGACTGGTGGTTTATTAACAGGAGACTGGTGGTTTATTAACAGGAGACTGGTGGTTTATTAACAGGAGACTGGTTTATTAACAGGAGACTGGTGGTTTATTAACAGGAGACTGGTGGTTTATTAAACATTTAACATTTAAGTCATTTAGCAGACTGCTCTTATTCAGAGCGACTTACAAATTGGTGCATTCACCTGGTGGTTCACCTGGTGGTTTATTAACAGGAGACTGGTGGTTTATTAAACATTTAACATTTAACATTTAAGTCATTTAGCAGACGCTCTTATCCAGAGCGACTTACAAATTGGTGCATTCACCTGGTGGTTCACCTGGTGGTTTATTAACAGGAGACTGGTGGTTTATTAACAGGAGACTGGTGGTTTATTAACAGGAGACTGGTGGTTTATTAACAGGAGACTGGTTTATTAACAGGAGACTGGTGGTTTATTAACAGGAGACTGGTGGTTTATTAAACATTTAACATTTAAGTCATTTAGCAGAGACGCTCTTATTCAGAGCGACTTACAAATTGGTGCATTCACCTGGTGGTTCACCTGGTGGTTTATTAACAGGAGACTGGTGGTTTATTAAACATTTAACATTTAACATTTAAGTCATTTAGCAGACGCTCTTATCCAGAGCGACTTACAAATTGGTGCATTCACCTGGTGGTTCACCTGGTGGTTTATTAACAGGAGACTGGTGGTTCACCTGGTGGTTCACCTGGTGGTTCACCTGGTGGTTTATTAACAGGAGACTGGTGGTTCACCTGGTGGTTCACCTGGTGGTTCACCTGGTGGTTCACCTGGTGGTTTATTAACAGGAGACTGGTGGTTCACCTGGTGGTTCACCTGGTGGTTCACCTGGTGGTTTATTAACAGGAGACTGGTGGTTCACCTGGTGGTTCACCTGGTGGTTTATTAACAGGAGACACCAAATCATGGGCTGGTGCCACCAACTGAAAACGTTGGTGGCCCCCGTGACACTAGGGGAAAATGTTGGTCTGGATCCCTGATCCCTGAGCTTACAAGAGATAAGAACAAGATTGAAAAGACAACCATTACTTCAACATTTAACATGAGCATTCCTCCCCCTGTCCTTCTCCCCAGGTGGTGCTGCCCATGCTATGCAGCTACATGTCTCACTGGTGGGAGCACGGCCCAGAGAACAACCCTCCAGAGACTGCAGCCAGCTGCTGTACTCACCTCACCTCAGACCACATGAATAGTCTACTGGGCAACATCCTGAAGATTATCTATAATAACCTGGGGATCGACGAGGGGCCTGGATGAAACGGCTCGCAGGTAGAGACACACCTTCTATCTACCACATGGTCGAAAGCACTTCAGCCTGCTTGTCAATTGTCTTGGTTGTTTTGTGTGTGTGTGTGTAGGTACCACGACGCCGTATGTCGTCAGAGGGGATCGTCAGCAATAATCATATATGCACATAGAATTGAATTCCACTGTTTGTACTGAAAACCGTCCGCCTTGGGAAGAAGCCCACTGACTCAGTAGCATTGAGTCAAAAGTAAATGTCATGGACATGTCTACCTCGGATCATTAAAAACAATCAAGCAACTCAGAAATGGACTACAAATAGCCCATATTAACAAATGTAGCCTTCCCTTGTGGTCCTTCTGTAGCTCAGTTGGTAGAGCATGGCGCTTGTAACGCCAGGGTAGTGGGTTCGATCCCCGGGACCACCCATACGTAGAATGTATGCACACATGACTGTAAGTCGCTTTGGATAAAAGCGTCTGCTAAATGGCATATATTATTATTATATTATTATTAGTAGCCTGAGAAACAAGGTCCATGAAGTTAGCAATTAACATCACAACACATTCATATTCTGGCCATCTCTGAAACACACTTAGATAATAAGTCCGTGGTTATAGAATATACAGGTCCTTTAATGCAGCAGTAGCTAAACGTGGTTATAGAATATACAGGTCCTTTAATGCAGCAGTAGCTAAACGGGTTATAGAAATAGGTCCTTTGATGCAGCAGTCCGTGGTTATAGAATATACAGGTCCTTTAATGCAGCAGTAGCTAAACGTGGTTATAGAATATACAGGTCCTTTAATGCAGCAGTAGCTAAACGTGGTTATAGAATATACAGGTCCTTTGATGCAGCAGTAGCTAAACGTGGTTATAGAATATACAGGTCCTTTGATGCAGCAGTAGCTAAACGTGGTTATAGAATATACAGGAAAGATAGAAATGCTCCAAGTGCGTCGTCAGGTTGTTCGTCAGATCAATAAATATTTTTCACATCTTCGACGTAGGAATCACTACAATACCCTCATCAATCTACACACAATACCCCATAATGACATCACAATACCCTCATCAATCTACACACAATACCCCATAATGACATCACAATACCTCATAATGACATCACAATATCCCATAATGACAAAGCAAAAATAGGGTTTTTAGAAACAAGATTCTTGGTGGTTCTGACCTTCTTTCATTTTAGAATAATGGAGGCCACTGTGTTCTTGGGGACCTTCAATGCTGCAGAATGATGGAGGCCACTGTGTTCTTGGGGACCTTCAATGCTGCAGAATGATGGAGGCCATTGTGTTCTTGGGGACCTTCAATGCTGCAGAATGATGGAGGCCACTGTGTTCTTGGGGACCTTCAATGCTGCAGAATAATGGAGGCCACTGTGTTCTTGGGGACCTTCAATGCTGCAGAATAATGGAGGCCATTGTGTTCTTGGGGATCTTCAATGCTGCAGAATAATGGAGGCCATTGTGTTCTTGGGGACCTTCAATACTGCAGAATGATGGAGGCCACTGTGTTCTTGGGGACCTTCAATGCTGCAGAAATGTTTTGGTGTACCCTTCCCCAGATCTGTGCCTCGACACAATCCTGTCTCTGAGCTCTACGGACAATTCCAGGTGTGACCTATAGACAGGTGTGTGACCTAGTGTTTTGTTCTGTTACATTCACTGTCAACTATGTGACAGGTGTGTTATATAGACAGGTGTGTTATATAGACAGGTGTGTTATATAGACAGGTGTGTTATATAGACAGGTGTGTTATATAGACAGGTGTGTTATATAGACAGGTGTGTTATATAGACAGGTGTGTGCCTTTTCAAATCATGTCCAATAAATAGAATTTAAGACAGGTGGAATCCAATCCAAGTTGGAGAAACATCTCAAGGATGATCAATGGAAACAGGCCATGAGAAGACGTCGCTCTGTTTTCATGACATCTCGGTTGACCAGACAGGTCCTACAGGCCCTGATTTTGTAGCACCTGGACTACTGCCCAGTTGTGTGGTCATGTAGAAGGACATAGGTCAATTGCAGTTGGTCCAGAACAGAGCAGAACGCAGTGCACTTAGATGTACACGGAGGAAGAATGTCAATAACATGCATGTCAATCTCTCCCGGCTCAAAGTAGAGGGGTCAATGACCTGCATGTCAATCTCTCCCGGCTCTAAGTAGAGGGGTCAATGACCTGCATGTCAATCTCTCCCTGCTCAAAGTAGAGGGGTCAATGACATGCATTTGTGTGAGGTGTTGATGTGTTGTTCTCATCACTATTGGTCTTTGTGTGAGGTATTGGGGTATTGATGTGTTGACTGCATCACTATTGGTCTTTGTGTGAGGTATTGACTGCATCACTATTGGTCTTTGTGTGAGGTGTTGAGGTGTTGACCTCATCACTATTGGTCTTTGGTGATGTGTTGACCTCATCACTATTGGTCTTTGGTGATGTGTTGACCTCATCGCTATTGGTCTTTTTGTGAGGTGTTGACCTCATCACTATTGGTCTTTGTGTGAGGTGTTGAGGTGTTGACTGCATCACTATTGGTCTTTGTGTGAGGTGTTGAGGTGTTGACCTCATCACTATTGGTCTTTGTGTGAGGTGGTGATGTGTTGACCTCATCACTATTGGTCTTTGTGTGAGGTGTTGACCTCATCACTATTGGTCTTTGTGTGAGGTGTTGAGGTGTTGACTGCATCACTATTGGTTTTGTGTGAGATCTGTTGAGGTGTTGATCTGATCTCATCACTATTGGTCTTTGTGTGATGTGTTGACCTCATCACTATTGGTCTTTGTGTGAGGTATTGATGTGTTGACCTCATCACTATTGGTCTTTGTGTGAGGTGCTGATATGTTGAACTCATCACTATTGGTATTTGTGTGAGGTGTTGATGTGTTGACCTCATCACTATTGGTCTTTGTGTGAGGTATTGATGTGTTGAAGGTACAGAACTCTCTGTTTATGCAGTTGGCTCACACAGTTCAGACACTCATCAGGTACAGAACAAGATATGCAATCAGAGGGTCTCTTCACAGTCCCCAGGTCCAGAACAAGAGGCTGGGAAAAGCTCAGTATTAGAGACATGACTACATGGAAGTCTCTGCCACCCAGGGAACTCAAGCAATAAAAACAGGTCCAGAACAAGAGGCTGGGAAATGCTCAGTATTAGAGACATGACTACATGGAAGTCTCTTCCACCCAGGGAACTCAAGCAATAAAAACAGGTTCAGAACAAGAGGCTGGGAAATGCTCAGTATTAGAGACATGACTACATGGAAGTCTCTTCCACCCAGGGAACTCAAGCAATAAAAACAGGTTCAGAACAAGAGGCTGGGAAATGCTCAGTATTAGAGACATGACTACATGGAAGTCTCTTCCACCCAGGGAACTCAAGCAATAAAAACAGGTTCAGAACAAGAGGCTGGGAAATGCTCAGTATTAGAGACATGACTACATGGAAGTCTCTTCCACCCAGGGAACTCAAGCAATAAAAACAGGTTCAGAACAAGAGGCTGAGAAATGCTCAGTATTAGAGACATGA
Organism: Oncorhynchus gorbuscha; assembly: GCF_021184085.1. NCBI lineage: Eukaryota > Metazoa > Chordata > Actinopteri > Salmoniformes > Salmonidae > Oncorhynchus > Oncorhynchus gorbuscha. Next base: position 12,725 of record NC_060180.1, on the reverse strand, counting down.
CTACATGGAAGTCTCTGCCACCCAGGGAACTCAAGCAATAAAAACAGGTTCAGAAACCAGATAAAATAACATCTTATGGCACAACGGCGACTGTGAACAGACACAGCCATTCTATATATCTTGTATTGTAACGTTGTATTATGTATTGTATTGTATAGGTGGGTGACCTTGACCGAATCCTTGGCTTGTTCCAGCAGGAACGGCTTATAGGGCCGGAGCCATCTCTGAAGCGTGAGGCAGAGGCAGGAGATGATGTAGTTTTCTGTGGTGTTATGTAGTGTTAGGTAGTGTTATGTATATTATATTATGCCTATGATGTATTTTATATATTTTACTTGTTGTTTTGTTTCCTGTTTGAACCCCAGGAAGAGTAGTAATTGGTCGAGAACAAATTAAATGCTAAAATTTCATGTTGATCGACGGGGAAGCCTGAATAGGTTGACCGGCAGGTGGGTGGGTGCTCAGAAACACAACGGTTACCTACACTTTACTTGTCTTCAACCCTTCTATGCCGTAGGAGCATAGGTCACCCACATGACCAAGCAGTTTCCCATACTGGATATGTGTTGTTACTGCATGTGGTGGTGATCATGTGTTGATGTCACGGGACACAGCAACCAAAATGCATTGTTTATAAATGAAAACAAACTGTTATATCATCTAGAGTGAAACACCACCATCGTTGTTTAAATAAGAAAACAAACTGTTATATCATCTAGAGTGAAACACCACCATCGTTGTTTAAATAAGAAAACAAACTGTTATATCATCTAGAGTGAAACACCACCATCGTTGTTTAAATAAGAAAACAAACTGTTATATCATCTAGAGTGAAACACTACCATCGTTGTTTAAATAAGAAAACAAACTGTTATATCATCTAGAGTGAAACACCACCATCGTTGTTTAAATAAGAAAACAAACTGTTATATCATCTAGAGTGAAACACCACCATCGTTGTTTAAATAAGAAAACAAACTGTTATATCATCTAGAGTGAAACACCACCATCGTTGTTTAAATAAGAAAACACTGTTATATCATCTAGAGTGAAACACCACCAGTTGTTTAAATAAGAAAACAAACAATCATTGGTAAACAACCAGGGGGATAAGAAAACACTGTTATATCATCTAGAGTGAAGACACCACCATCGTTGTTTAAATAAGAAAACAAACTGTTATATCATCTAGAGTGAAACACCACCCGTTGTTTAAATAAGAAAACAAACTGTTATATCATCAGATGAAACACCACCATCGTTGTTTAAATAAGAAAACAACACTGTTATATCATCTAGGCTGAAACACCACCTGGTTGTTTAAACCATCAAACTGTTATATCAGAGAAACACCACCATCCTTTTATCCGCTAAGAAATCCAAACTGTTATATCATCTAGAGTGAAACTACAATCGTTGGTAACAAACTGTAGAATCAAAGGGGGACATGTTACTGTTATATCATCTCATCCGATTTAAGAAAACTACTGTTATATCATCAGGTAACATCGTTGTTTAAATTGACATTCTAGAGTGAACACTCATCCGCGTTGTTTAAATAAGAAAACAAACAGGTAATCTTGACATTTTACCTCCTCATCCGCTTTGTAGACTACAACAGGTAACTAGACATTCTACCTCCTCATCCGCTTTGTAGACTACAACAGGTAACTAGACATTCTACCTCCTCATCCGCTTTGTAGACTACAACAGGTAACTTGACATTCTACCTCCTCATCCGCTTTGTAGACTACAACAGGTAACTAGACATTCTACTTCCTCCTCCATGTTGCTGACCTACAACAGGTAACTAGACATTCTACTTCCTCCTCCATGTTGCTGACTACAACAGGTAACTAGACATTCTACCTCCTCATCCGCTTTGTAGACTACAACAGGTAACTTGACATTCTACCTCCTCATCCGATTTGTAGACTACAACAGGTACCTAGACATTCTACTTCCTCCTCCATGTTGCTGACTACAACAGGTAACTAGACATTCTACCTCCTCATCCGCTTTGTAGACTACAACAGGTAACTAGACATTCTACCTCCTCATCCGCTTTGTAGACTACAACAGGTAACTAGACATTCTACGTCCTCCATGTTGCTGACTACAACAGGTAACTAGACATTCTACTTCCTCCTCCATGTTGCTGACCTACAACAGGTAACTAGACATTCTACTTCCTCCTCCATGTTGCTGACTACAACAGGTAACTAGACATTCTACTCCCTCCTCCATGTTGCTGACTACAACAGGTACCTAGACATTCTACTTCCTCCTCCATGTTGCTGACTACAACAGGTAACTAGACATTCTACTCCCTCCTCCATGTTGCTGACTACAACAAGTACCTAGACATTCTACTCCCTCCTCCATGTTGCTGACTACAACAGGTACCTAGACATTCTACTTCCTCCTCCTCCATGTTGCTGACTACAACAGGTACCTAGACATTCTACGTCCTCCTCCATGTTGCTGACTACAACAGGTAACTAGACATTCTACTTCCTCCTCCATGTTGCTGACTACAACAGGTAACTAGACATTCTGCGTCCTCCTCCATGTTGCTGACTACAACAGGTAACTAGACATTCTACTTCCTCCTCCATGTTGCTGACTACAACAGGTAACTAGACATTCTCCGTCCTCCTCCATGTTGCTGACTACAACAGGTAACTAGACATTCTACTTCCTCCTCCATGTTGCTGACTATAACAGGTAACTAGACATTCTATTTCCTCCTCCATGTTGCTGACTACAACAGGTAAAGGACCAGTGGGGTAAAGTGAGAGTAGTGGGTGGATCAATAAGCAAAGTGTTTTTTAAAGTTGTTAAAGACATGATGCCAGTTGCTGCTGTTGGTGTGACTGTTTTATCCAACTGAATACTGTAACTTGTTTATGCTCTTGTGACTGTTTTATCCAACTTAAAGTCTACTGTTACTTGTTTCTAGTGGTCTGACTGTTTTATCCAACTGAATACTGTAACTTGTTTGCAATGTGTTTTTATCTTAGGGCCAAATGGCTGAAAGAATCGAACCCTGAGGCTGAGGAGCTCTTCCGCATGGTAGCAGAGGTCTTCATATTCTGGTCCAAGTCTCATGTAAGCTACACAGAGACAATGTCACATATCAATCCTCACATCACTGTAACAGTTTCCAGGAAACATGTAATGTCCTAATCACTCTGTGATAGTTTCTACTGGTCAGCACCAAGGCACTCTGAGAGTGCGCTCTATTAAAATCCCATTAAATTCTAGGAATTCTTCAGCGTTTCTTTCTGCAATAAATACATTTTACATTTGCTTCCCTGGCAGCGAGAACTAGAAGACTGTGATGTATCTCTAGAGCGTTCATGTGTGTCTGTTCTTCTCCAAGTCCCCTGTCAGGCTGCAGGATACATTTGCATCCTTGGCAATATCCAACACTGAAATATTTTATTTCTTCCACTGCAGAATTTTAAACGGGAGGAGCAGAACTTTGTGGTTCAGAACGAGATCAACAATATGTCCTTCCTCATCACAGACACCAAGTCAAAGATGTCCAAGGCAAGTGATGTTATATAGATGGTACGAACGTGACTTTTTATTATTTTTACATTGATATGTACAATTTAGGTGTACTATGACTCTGTATAGCATATATAAGTCAAAGAGCTTTGTCCCCCAAATATGGAAGAAGACTGCACAGTAAGTTGTGATGACTGAACATAATTAAATGGATAAGTTGTTCTTGACCTGAATTGTGGCTTGGTGTTCAGAAAGAACAAGAGAGGACCCAGTACAGAGCCAGTAGTGAGACATTATAGAGAACCTAGTAGAGAGCCCTGGGGGACACCTGGTGAGACATTACAGAGGACCTAGTGCAGAGCCCTGGGGGACACCAGTAGTGAGACATTAAAGATGACCTAGTGCAGAGCCCTGGGGCACACCAGTAGTGAGACATTAAAGAGGACCTAGTGCAGAGCCCTGGGGGACACCAGTAGTGAGACATTATAGAGGACCTAGTGCAGAGCCCTGGGTGACACCAGTAGTGAGACATTAAAGAGGACCTAGTACAGAGCCCTGGGGGACACCAGTAGTGAGACCAGGTGGTGCTGCTGACTTGTTGACCTTTCACCTGGTGTTTCCCCTCATAGGGAGCCGTGTCCGACCAGGAGAGGAAGAAGATGAAGAGGAAGGGTGATCGCTACTCCATGCAGACCAGCCTCATCGTAGCAGCGTTGAAGAGACTACTTCCTGTAGGACTGAATATCTGCGCTCCAGGAGACCAGGAACTGATCGCTCTGGCCAAGATCCGCTTCAGTCAGGTAAATCACTTAAGTCTATAATGAAGCGGTAAGGTGTCTCATTGGTATTCTTTAACTCCCGAGTAAGTAGAAAAGCCCAGATTCCATGGGCCCCCTGTTTGCTACAGTCAACCCTATGAATCAGTGTTTCTTTGATGTTTTGCCAACAGAAAGACACAGAGGACGAGGTGCGGGAGATCATCAGAAACAACCTGCACCTGCAGGGAAAGGTGACCACTACTTAATTACTTCATCTCAGTTGTGACATCATCAGCATGTACTCCCCCATACTCATCTACACCGTGCTACAGTATTGTAGTACTATACGTTGTATAAGCTGACTCGATACTTCACCCAATAAGACCTAAAAAGACAAAGAGAGGTTTCATTTGTCTTTCATAAACCTGCATGTCCCGTCTCCCTCCATTCCTCCAGCTCACCATCTCTCTCTGTCTCTCTGTCTCCATCTCACCGTTCTCTCTGCATGTCTGCATGTCCTGTCCACCGCCACCCTTCCTCCTCCGTCACCATCCTCAGTACCGAGTGTTCCACTTCAAAAAGCTGGTGAAGAAGTTGATCATAGTGATGAAGTGGATGAAGAGTCAGCAGGCCTCCAAACCTCCGGCCTTAGAGATGCCCAGCGGGCACAAACGTCTGGCTGGCGCCCGCAAGCGCTCTGCCACTATGGAGAGTAGCTATACCCACCGGCCTCCCAGGACCACCCGGGCAGGCATCAAGAAGGCCTCGTCTGTGGATTATGTGATGCACCATGGGCACGGGCAGGGGCAGGGCAATGCCCCGGGTAGAGCCACTGATATCCTGGGCACGTCCAGGATTCGAGAGGGCCACCTGGGGGCCTTAGGGCAGAGCATGTATGGGTGTAATACTGCGTTGGTGGGTCATGATCCTCACAACCTTAACCCTTAACCCTTAGCCCTTAGCCCTTAACCCTTAACCCTTAAGTTAACCCTTCGCCTGTAAACCTTAGCCCTTAACCCTTAACCCTTAACCCTTCGCCTGTAACCCTTAGCCCTTAACCCTTAACCCTTAACCCTTAGCCCTTAGCCCTTAACCCTTAACCCTTAACCCTTAACCCTTAACCCTTAGCCCTTAACCCTTAACCTGTAACCCTTAGCCCTTAACCCTTAGCCTGTAACCCTTAGCCCTTAGCCCTTAACCCTTAACCCTTAGCCCTTAACCCTTAACCCATAACCCATAACCCTTAGCCCTTAACCCTTAGCCCTTAGCCCTTAACCCTTAACCCTTAACCCTTAACCCTTAGCCCTTAGCCCTTAACCCTTAACCCTTAGTCCTTAACCCTTAACCCTGAACCCTTAGCCCTTAGCCCGTAACTCTTAACCCTTAGCCCGTAACTCTTAAACCTTAAACCTTAGCCCTTAGCCCTTAACCCTTAGCCCTTAACCCTTAACCCGTAACCCTTAACCCTTAACCCTTAGCCTGTTTCCCAGATCTGTTCATCTAATCAATTAAAGAGAAATTGCAGAAAGTTAAAGGTCCGTTATGATATTCTGAGACAATAAGTTGGCATATAAAAAAACTAGGCAAGTCAGTTAAGAACAAATTCTTATTTTCAATGATGACCTAGGAACAGTGGGTTAACTGCCTTGTTCAGGGGCAGATCGACAGATTTTTACATTGTCAGCTCAGGGATTCGATCTTGCAACCTTTCGGTTACTAGTCCAACGCTCTAACCACTAGGCTACCCTGCCGCCACAATACATTTTCTAACGGCTGTTAGAAGGCTGTTAGAAAATGCCAGACGAGCTCAGTCTTCTAAGTTGATCACTAATAATCAGAATAATTCAAAAGTGCTCTTCTTGACCATTGATGGACTGATAAATCCTACCGCAGGAAAACCTCTGAACTTTTCTGCCGGCATATTTCAGAGATAAGATAACTAACGTTAGGCTGGGTATCAGTCAAGCAAGAACTCGTGAGAAGTTTGTTATGAGCCGAAGCCTACCACTCAAAGGCAATATGGATAGATGTTCTCTGGTTGACCCAGACATGCTCAGGAAAGTGATATCACAACTTAAGTCTTTTGCCTGCCTTCTCGATCCCCACCACCTTCTTCAAAACAAATGACATATCTGAAGAGGTGCAAGCTATTGTTAATCACTCCCCTTTCATAGGCACTTTCCCCACGGCACTAAAAACCCTTTTGAAGAAAAGTCATCTAGATTTTTTTTCAGCTCTTAGCAATTTTCAGCCTATCTCCAACCTTCCATTCTTACGCAACATTCTGGGGAAAATTGGTTTTCAAACAGCTAAATTATTTCTTACGTGCCAACTGTATTTTTGAATAATTCCAATCTGGTTTTGGTGCCCACTACAGGACAGAGAAAGCCTTAGTTCAAGAGGTAAATGATCTTAGAGCCGACACAGATGCCAAACAGCTCTCTGTCCTTGTACTCTTAATTGCTGCATTCGACACTGTTGACCGTGGTTTCCTTCTGGGCAGACTGGAGAGGTTGGTTTGACCTCTCTGGTTCAGGAGAGGTTGGTTTGAACTCTCCGGTTTAGGAGAGGTTGGTTTGACCTCGCTGGTTCAGGAGAGGTTGGTTTGACCTCTCTGGTTCAGGAGACGTTGGTTTGAACTCTCTGGTTCAGGAGAGGTTGGTTTGACCTCTCTGGTTCAGGAGAGATTGGTTTGACCTCTCTGGTTCAGGAGAGGTTGGGTTGACTTCTCTGGTTCAGGAAAGATTGGTTTGACCTCCCTGGTTCAGGAGATGTTGGTTTGACCTCTCCGGTTCAGGAGAGGTTGGTTTGACCTCTCTGGTTCAGGAGAGGTTGGTTTGAACCTCTCTGGTTCAGGAGAGGTTGGTTTAACTTCTCTGGTTCGGGAGAGGTTGGTTTGACCTCTCTGGTTCCAGGAGAGGTTGGTTTGACTTCTCTGGTTCAGGAGAGATTGGTTTGACCTCCCTGGTTCAGGAGACGTTGGTTTGACCTCTCTGGTTCAGGAGAGGTTGGTTTGACCTCTCCGGTTGAGGAGAAGTTGGTTTGACCTCGCTGGTTCAGGAGACGTTGGTTTGACCTCTCCGGTCCAGTTCTAAATTGGTTTAGGACCGATTTAACCGGTCAAGAGCTTTTTTGTCACTCTTGGTGAACATAATACATATCACGTGGCGTTCCACAAGGTTCAGGTTTGGGTCCGGTACTGTTCAGTTTATATACAGGTATATTACCCCTTGGCAGGGTTATCAGTCTGGTACTGTTCAGTTTATATATGTTACCCCTTGGCAGGGTTATCAGTCTGGTACTGTTCAGTTTATATATGTTACCCCTTGATAGGGTTATCAGTCTGGTACTGTTCAGTTTATATACAGGTATGTTACCCCTTGGCAGGGTTATCAGTCTGGTACTGTTCAGTTTATATATGTTACCCCTTGGCAGGGTTATCAGTCTGGTACTGTTCAGTTTATATATGTTACCCCTTGGCAGGGTTATCAGTCTGGTACTGTTCAGTTTATATATGTTACCCCTTGGCAGGGTTATCAGTCTGGTACTGTTCAGTTTCAGGTATGTTACCCCTTGGCAGGGTTATCAGTCTGGTACTGTTCAGTTTATATATGTTACCCCTTGGCAGGGTTATCAGTCTGGTACTGTTCAGTTTATATATGTTACCCCTTGGCAGGGTTATCAGTCTGGTACTGTTCAGTTTATATACATGTATGTTACCCCTTGGCAGGGTTATCAGTCTGGTACTGTTCAGTTTATATACAGGTATGTTACCCCTTGGCAGGGTTATCAGTCTGGTACTGTTCAGTTTATATACAGGTATGTTACCCCTTGGCAAGGTTATCAGTCTGGTACTGTTCAGTTTATATACAGGTATGTTACCCCTTGGCAGGGTTATCAGTCTGGTACTGTTCAGTGTATATACAGGTATGTTACCCCTTGGCAGGGTTATCAGTCTGGTACTGTTCAGTGTATATACAGGTATGTTACCCCTTGGCAGGGTTATCAGTCTGGTACTGTTCAGTGTATATACAGGTATGTTACCCCTTGGCAGGGTTATCAGTCTGGTACTGTTCAGTTTATATACAGGTATGTTACCCCTTGGCAGGGTTATCAGTCTGGTACTGTTCAGTTTATATATGTTACCCCTTGGCAGGGTTATCAGTCTGGTACTGTTCAGTTTATATATGTTACCCCTTGGCAGGGTTATCAGTCTGGTACTGTTCAGTTTATATACAGGTATGTTACCCCTTGGCAGGGTTATCAGTCTGGTACTGTTCAGTTTATATACAGGTATGTTACCCCTTGGCAGGGTTATCAGTCTGGTACTGTTCAGTTTATATATGTTACCCCTTGGCAGGGTTATCAGTCTGGTACTGTTCAGTTTATATATGTTACCCCTTCGCAGGGTTATCAGTCTGGTACTGTTCAGTTTATATACAGGTATGTTACCCCTTGGCAGGGTTATCAGTCTGGTGCTGTTCAGTTTATATACAGGTATGTTACCCCTTGGCAGGGTTATCAGTCTGGTACTGTTCAGTTTATATATGTTACCCCTTGGCAGGGTTATCAGTCTGGTACTGTTCAGTTTATATACAGGTATGTTACCCCTTGGCAGGGTTATCAGTCTGGTACTGTTCAGTTTATATACAGGTATGTTACCCCTTGGCAGGGTTATCAGTCTGGTACTGTTCAGTTTATATACAGGTATGTTACCCCTTGGCAGGGTTATCAGTCTGGTACTGTTCAGTTTATATACAGGTATGTTACCCCTTGGCAGGGTTATCAGTCTGGTACTGTTCAGTTTATATACAGGTATGTTACCCCTTGGCAGGGTTATCAGTCTGGTACTGTTCAGTTTATATATGTTACCCCTTGGCAGGGTTATCAGAAAGCACAGCATTGATTTTCACTGCTACGAAGACGATACACAACTTTGTATTTCTGTGTCACCAGAGAATTTTATGTCCACGGATAAATTAATCAACTGTATTAGTGATTTAAATACTTGGATGGCTCACAACTTCCTCCAGCTCGAGGTACTTATTGTTGAAGCCAAAAGCTCAGAGAGAGAATATAGCCTCACGTTTTAATTTACAGGCAGTAAAGATAAAACACCAGGTAAAAAAAACCTAGTTGTTGTTTTAGACTCTGAACTCAATTTCAAATCGCATTTCGAATGTGACCAAAATAGCTTTTTACCACCTGAGGACCATTGCCAAGGTGCGGCCGTTTCCCTATCAGGCCGATACAGAGAGACTCATCCATGCTTTTATTACAAGCAGGCTTGACTACTGTAATGCTCTCCTGTCTGGTCTACCCAAGAAAGCCATTTGTCAACAGCAAAACATACAGAATGCTGCAGGGTACTGACCAAGACCAGATGGAGAGAACACATTACATCTGTTTTAAGGTCTGTGCACTGGCTGCCTGTGGGTTTTAATTTTAAGATACATTTTAAGATCCTCCTATTGGTTTTTAAATCCATCCACGATGGTTCACCCCAATACATGTCAGACATGCTTTTAAGTTCTGTACCCAGTCGGTCCCTCAGGTCCTCTGGTTCTGGCCGTTTAACTATCCCAAAGCCTAAGATGAAAAGACATGGAGCCTCTGGTTACTATAAGGCCCCCATCCTCTGCAATAGCCTGCCAGAGGACCTGAGGGGGACCAAGAGGCATGGAGAGGCAGCCTTTACTTACTAAGGCCCCAGCCTCTGGAATAGCCTGCCAGAGAACCTGAGGGGGACCCGGAGGCATGGAGAGGCAGCCTCTAGTTACTATGCCCCCAGCCTTTAGTTACTATGCCCCCAGCCTCTAGTTACTCAGCCCCCAGCCTCTGGAATAGCCTGCCTGAGGGGGACCAGGAGGCATGGAGAGGCAGCCTCTAGTTATTATGCCCCCAGCCTCTGGAATAGAACCTGGGGGGGGGGGGTGTCTGAAACTGTGGACATATTTAAAACAGATCTTAAAACATACCTTTTTAACTTAGCCTTTTCCTCAGGGTGCTTGTCATTCATACCTTTTTAACTTAGCCTTTTCCTCAGGGTGCTTGTCATTCATACCTTTTTAACTTAGCCTTTTCCTCAGGGTGCTTGTCATTCATACCTTTTTAACTTAGCCTTTTCCTCAGGGTGCTTGTCATTCATACCTTTTTAACTTAGCCTTTTCCTCAGGGTGCTTGTCATTCATACCTTTTTAACTTAGCCTTTTCCTCAGGGTTCCATGTCTAATATGTGTTGCGTTCCATGTCTAATATGTGTTGGGTTCCATGTCTAATATGTGTTGGGTTCCATGTCTAATATGTGTTGGGTTCCATGTCTAATATGTGTTGGGTTCCATGTCTAATATGTGTTGGGTTCCATGTCTAATATGTGTTGGGTTCCATGTCTAATATGTGTTGTGTTCCATGTCTAATATGTGTTGCGTTCCATGTCTAATATGTTTTGGGTTCCATGTCTGATATGTTTTGCGTTCCATGTCTAATATGTGTTGTGTTCCATGTCTAATATGTGTTGGGTTCCATGTCTAATATGTGTTGGGTTCCATGTCTAATATGTGTTGTGTTCCATGTCTAATATGTGTTGTGTTCCATGTCTAATATGTGTTGGGTTCCATGTCTAATATGTGTTGGGTTCCATGTCTAATATGTGTTGCGTTCCATGTCTAATATGTGTTGTGTTCCATGTCTAATATGTGTTGTGTTCCATGTCTTATATGTGTTGTGTTCCATGTCTAATATGTGTTGCGTTCCATGTCTAATATGTGTTGTGTTCCATGTCTAATATGTGTTGCGTTCCATGTCTAATATGTGTTGTGTTCCATGTCTAATATGTGTTGTGTTCCATGTCTTATATGTGTTGTGTTCCATGTCTAATATGTGTTGGGTTCCATGTCTAATATGTGTTGCGTTCCATGTCTAATATGTGTTGGGTTCCATGTCTGATATGTGTTGTGTTCCATGTCTAATATGTGTTGGGTTCCATGTCTAATATGTGTTGTGTTTCATGTCTAATATGTTTTGGGTTCCATGTCTGATATGTGTTGTGTTCCATGTCTAATATGTTTTGGGTTCCATGTCTAATATGTGTTGTGTTCCATGTCTAATATGTGTTGTGTTCCATGTCTAATATGTGTTGTGTTCCATGTCTAATATGTGTTGCGTTCCATGTCTAATATGTTTTGCGTTCCATGTCTAATATGTGTTGCGTTCCATGTCTAATATGTGTTGCGTTCCAGGTCTAATATGTGTTGGGTTCCATGTCTAATATGTGTTGGGTTCCATGTCTAATATGTGTTGTATAAATACATCTTGATTTGATTTCGTGCTGAAAAAGCCAACTCTTATTTTTTGGCCGATGACTATAGGAGTTGGATAGAAAACCCAAACACGGAGACCAGGTTAACGAACCTTAACCCTCACAGTGACATCACGTAGCCTTGCTTAGACCTCAGACATGCTTAAACCTCCTGTTCGTCCTCAACCCCAATAATGTATCCTCTCTGTGTGTAGCTGGAGGACCCTGCTATCCGCTGGCAGATGGCTCTGTATAAGGACCTTCCTAACAGGAGCGAGGACACGTCAGACCCGGAGAAGACTGTAGAGAGAGTCTTGGACATCGCTCACGTCCTCTTCTATCTAGACCAGGTGGGTTCTGGGAAACATCAGGGTCTTGTTCATTTAAGGGCCATGCAAATGGGAAAACGTTTTCAAAATGTTAAGTAACAGAAAACCAGGCTGTCTGTCTCTCTTTCTGCCTATTTTCTTTGGTTTAAAGTCACATTTTAAAATGTTTTGTCATGGAAAATGTTTTTCTCAGTTTGGTGCCTATTGAACATGAGCTGGGTCTGAAGTCGTATATTATGTTAGAAAAAATCCAAAGGAAAGTACTTCTGGGGACAACATTGGTATTTTATGATGCTGTGCCCTTTCCTGCAGGGCTGAGGGTCATTTCCATCTCAGCAAAGGGAAGTTTAAATATCCTCATAAAGAAAATGTGACCGATTTTATTTCCAATGCGCGATTTAAAGTTTAAAGTTAAATAGTTTGACCTCTAGCGTGTTATCCCAGATTGCTGAAGTCCAGTTAGAAATGAGTTTGAGTTGTGTGAATCGGTAACGTTGAGTTGTGTGGTAACGTTGAGTTGTGTGAATCGTTAACGTTGAGTTGTGTGAATAACGTTGAGTTGTGTGAATCGGTAACGTTGAGTTGTGTGAATCGGTAACGTTGAGTTGTGTGAATCGGTAACGTTGTGCCTCTCCGTTTCCTCTTCCTGTAGGTGGAACATCCACAAAGGAGCAAGAAGGCTGTGTGGCACAAGCTGCTCTCTAAACAGAGGAAGAGGGCTGTAGTGGCCTGTTTCAGAATGGCTCCCAGGTAACATGGCCCCTGTATAACCTACCCAGGTAAACATGGGCCCCCTCTATAACCTACCCAGGTAAACAGGTAAAC
>NC_060179.1:89412430-89516582 GCF_021184085.1 Oncorhynchus gorbuscha | reverse complement strand
CTTATGACATCGAGTGGAACAGTCACTTTACAATAGTGCATCTAAATCTTAAAGGGGGGGGTGAGAGGGATTACTTATCCTATCCTAGGTATTCCTTAAAGAGGTGGGGTTTCAGGTGTCTCCGGAAGGTGGTGATTGACTCCGCTGTCCTGGCGTCGTGAGGGAGTTTGTTCCACCATTGGGGGGCCAGAGCAGCGAACAGTTTTGACTGGGCTGAGCGGGAGCTGTACTTCCTCAGTGGTAGGGAGGCGAGCAGGCCAGAGGTGGATGAACGCAGTGCCCTTGTTTGGGTGTAGGGCCTGATCAGAGCCTGGAGGTACTGAGGTGCCGTTCCCCTCACAGCTCCGTAGGCAAGCACCATGGTCTTGTAGCGGATGCAAGCTTCAACTGGAAGCCAGTGGAGAGAACGGAGGAGCGGGGTGACGTGAGATAACTTGGGAAGGTTGAACACCAGACGGGCTGCGGCGTTCTGGATGAGTTGAAGGGGTTTAATGGCACAGGCAGGGAGCCCAGCCAACAGCGAGTTGCAGTAATCCAGAAGGGAGATGACAAGTGCCTGTATTAGGACCTGCGCCGCTTCCTGTGTGAGGCAGGGTCGTACCCTGCGGATGTTGTAGAGCATGAATCTACAGGAACGGGCCACCGCCTTGATGTTGGTTGAGAACGACAGGGTGTTGTCCAGGATCACGCCAAGGTTCTTAGCGCTCTGGGAGGAGGACACAATGGAGTTGTCAACCGTGATGGCGAGATCATGGAACGGACAGTCCTTCCCCGGGAGGAAGAGCAGCTCCGTCTTGCCGAGGTTCAGCTTGAGGTGGTGATCCGTCATCCACACTGATATGTCTGCCAGACATGCAGAGATGCGATTCGCCACCTGGTCATCAGAGGGGGGAAAGGAGAAGATTAATTGTGTGTCGTCTGCATAGCAATGATAGGAGAGACCATGTGAGGTTATGACAGAGCCAAGTGACTTGGTGTATAGCGAGAATAGGAGAGGGCCAAGAACAGAGCCCTGGGGACACCAGTGGTGAGAGCGCGTGGTGAGGAGACAGATTCTCGCCACGCCACCTGGTAGGAGCGACCTGTCAGGTAGGACGCAATCCAAGCGTGGGCCGCGCCGGAGATGCCCAACTCGGAGAGGGTGGAGAGGAGGATCTGATGGTTCACAGTATCGAAGGCAGCCGATAGATCTAGAAGGATGAGAGCAGAGGAGAGAGAGTTAGCTTTAGCAGTGCGGAGCGCCTCCGTGATACAGAGGAGAGCAGTCTCAGTTGAATGACTAGTCTTGAAACCTGACTGATTTGGATCAAGAAGGTCATTCAGAGAGAGATAGCGGGAGAGCTGGCCAAGGACGGCACGTTCAAGAGTTTTGGAGAGAAAAGAAAGAAGGGATACTGGTCTGTAATTGTTGACATCGGAGGGATCGAGTGTAGGTTTTTTCAGAAGGGTGCAACTCTCGCTCTCTTGAAGATGGAAGGGACGTAGCCAGCGGTCAGGGATGAGTTGATGAGCGAGGTGAGGTAAGGAAGAAGGTCTCCGGAAATGGTCTGGGAGAAGAGAGGGGATAGGGTCAAGCGGGCAGGTTGTTGGGCGGCCGGCCGTCACAAGACGCGAGATTTCATCTGGAGAGAGAGGGGAGAAAGAGGTCAGAGCACAGGGTAGGGCAGTGTGAGCAGAACCAGCGGTGTCGTTTGACTTAGCAAACGAGGATCGGATGTCGTCGACCTTCTTTTCAAAATGGTTGACGAAGTCATCTGCAGAGAGGGAGGAGGGGGAGGAGGATTCAGGAGGGAGGAGAAGGTGGCAAAGAGCTTCCTAGGGTTAGATGCAGATGCTTGGAATATAGAGTGGCAGAAAATGGCTTTAGCAGCAGAGACAGAGGAGGAAAATGTAGAGAGGAGGGAGTGAAAGAATGCCAGGTCCGCAGGGAGGCGAGTTTTCCTCCATTTCCGCTCGGCTGCCCGGAGCCCTGTTCTGTGAGCTCTCAGTGAGTCATCGAGCCACGGAGCGGGAGGCGAGGACCGAGCCGGCCTGGAGGATAGGGGACATAGAGAGTCAAAGGATGCAGAGAGGGAGGAGAGGAGGGTTGAGGAGACAGAATCAGGAGATAGGTTGGAGAAGGTTTGAGCGGAGGGAAGAGATGATAGGATGGAAGAGGAGAGAGTAGCGGGGGAGAGAGAGCGAAGGTTGGGACGGCGCGATACCATCCGAGTAGGGGCAGTGTGGGAGGTGTTGGATGAGAGCGAGAGGGAAAAGGATACAAGGTAGTAGTCGGAGACTTGGAGGGGAGTTGCAATGAGGTTAGTGGAAGTACAGCATCTAGTAAAGATGAGGTCGAGCGTATTGCCTGCCTTGTGAGTAGGGGGAAGGTGAGAGGGTGAGGTCAAAGAGGAGAGGAGTGGAAAGAAGGAGGCAGAGAGGAATGAGTCAAAGGTAGACGTGGGGAGGTTAAAGTCGCCCAGGACTGTGAGAGGTGAGCCGTCCTCAGGAAAGGAGCTTATCAAGGCATCAAGCTCATTGATGAACTCTCCGAGGGAACCTGGAGGGCGATAAATGATAAGGATGTTAAGCTTGAAAGGGCTGGTAACTGTGACAGCATGGAATTCAAAGGAGGCGATAGACAGATGGGTAAGGGGAGAAAGAGAGAATGACCACTTGGGAGAGATGAGGATCCCGGTGCCAAAACCCCACTGACCAGAAGCTCTCGGGGTGTGCGAGAACACGTGGGCGGACGAAGAGAGAGCAGTAGGAGTAGCAGTGTTGTCTGTGGTGATCCATGTTTCCGTTAGTGCCAAGAAGTCGAGGGACTGGAGGGAGGCATAGGCTGAGATGAACTCTGCCTTGTTGGCCGCAGATCGGCAGTTCCAGAGGCTACCGGAGACCTGGAACTCCACGTGGGTCGTGCACGCTGGGACCACCAGATTAGGGTGGCCGCGGCCACGCGGTGTGGAGCGTTTGTATGGTCTGTGCAGAGAGGAGAGAACAGGGATAGACAGACACATAGTTGACAGGCTACAGAAGAGGCTATGCTAATGCAAAGGAGATTGGAATGACAAGTGGACTACACGTCTCGAATGTTCAGAAGTTAATCTTACGTAGCAAGAATCTTATTGACTAAAATGATTAAAATTATACAGTACTGCTGAAGTAGGCTAGCTGGCAGTGGGTGCGTTGTTGACACTACACTAATCAAGTCGTTCCGTTGAGTGTAATAGTTTCGACAGTGCTGCTATTCGGGGGCTAGCTGGCTAGCTAGTAGTGTTGTTTACGTTACGTTGCGTTAAAAGAACGACAATAGCTGGCTAGCTAACCTAGAAAGTCGCTCTAGACTACACAATTATCTTTGATACAAAGACGGCTATGTAGCTAGCTATGTAGCTAGCTACGATCAAACAAATCAAACTGTTATACTGTAATGAAATCAAATGAAAATGTGATACTACCTGTGAATGCGACCGGGTTGTTGAGTCTATTCAGAAGACGTTGGCTAGCTATTGGCTAGCTGTCGGCTAGCTGTTGGCTAGCTAGCAGAGTCTCCTACGTTAAGGACGACAAATAGCTGGCTAGCTAACCTTGGTAAATTAAGATAATCACTCGAAGACTACACACTCTAAACTACACAATTATCTTGGATACGAAGACAGCAAAGACAGCTATGTAGCTAGCTAACACTACACTAATCAAGTCGTTCAGTTGATTGTAATAGTTTCTCCAGTGCAGCTAATCAGTGGACGTTAGCTAGCTGGCTAGTGAAGACTACGTTAGGACGGCGAAATACGATAATTACGCAATTATCTTTGATACAAAGACGGCTATGTAGCTAGCTAAGAAGAAATTGCTAAGATTTAGACAAATCAAACCGTTGGTGCTATAATGAAATGTAATGAAAAAGTTATACTACCTGCGGAGCGATGTGTCGATGCGACCGCTTGCTCCAACCCGGAAGTGTTGTTCCATAATGTCCAATACTAGTGTCCAAGTAGCTGCATTTGCTATCACTTTCAGCTCACGTGCCCAAAGACTGCTGGTCCAATATAACTCGCACGAAAACTTCCAAAAGACATATTCCAGGTCGAATAAACTGGTAAAACTAAGTAAACTAAAAACTAAGTAATCAATCTTCAGGATGTTATTATCATATATATCCAATAATGTTCCAACCGGATCATATTTCATCTGGGGCCGAATGGAACAGCCGTAGCAGCCACAGAGAAATGCGCCACAGCAAAATGGCAATCTGTTGCGACACTTGACTATTTTCCCTCCCATTAGGTCAAAGTTCACAGCAAATGCTCCATTACACTTTCTACAGGATTTGAGTCCCTACGGAGCTGTGAGGGGAACAGCACCTCAGTACCTCCAGGCTCTGATCAGGCCCTACACCCAAACAAGGGCACTGCGTTCATCCACCTCTGGCCTGCTCGCCTCCCTACCACTGAGGAAGTACAGCTCCCGCTCAGCCCAGTCAAAACTGTTCGCTGCTCTGGCCCCCCAATGGTGGAACAAACTCCCTCACGACTCCAGGACAGCGGAGTCAATCACCACCATCCGGAGACACCTGAAACCCCACCTCTTTAAGGAATACCTAGGATAGGATAAGTAATCCTTCTCACCCCCCCCCCCTTTAAGATTTAGATGCACTATTGTAAAGTGACTGTTCCACTGGATGTCATAAGGTGAATGCACCAATTTGTAAGTCGCTCTGGATAAGAGCGTCTACTAAATTACTTAAATGTAAATGTAAATGTACTGAATTGAGGACCTCTAGTGGAAGGCGTAGGAAATGCATCCAGATCCATATCTTGTTGGGACAGGAGGGGGCGATGACGTCAAAGTTGCCTCAACTTTCAGAATTTCACTCCTTGTTTGGAAGATTGCCTGTCCTATGAGTTCTGTTATACTCACAGACATAATTCAAACAGTTTTAGAAACTTCAGAGTGTTTTCTATCCAATAGTAATACTAATATGCATATATTAGCAATCTAGGACAGAGTTTGATGCAGTTCACTAGGGGCACGCAATTCATCCAAAGTGAAAATACTGCCCCCTATCCTCATGAAGTTTTAAGCCAGTGACTGCCCTACACCCTACCTGACCATCTTACTTGGTCAACCAACACCCTACCTGACCGCCCTCCACCCTACCTGACCACACTGTTTGAAAAAACTACAGCCTACCTGACCACCCTCCACCCTACCTGACCACACTGTTTGAAAAAACTGCAGCCTACCTGACCACCCTCCACCCGACCTGACCTCTCTCCACCTTACCTGACCACCCTAGAACCTACCTGACCACACTGCCTGACCAATCTACAGCCTACCTGATCACACTATACCCTTCCTGACCCCCTTTACCTTAACTGACCACCCTACAGTCTAGATGACCACCCTACAGCCTACCAGACCAACATCCCTCAGCATACTACACTCTAACTAACCACCATACACCCCAGCTGGCCCCAACCTACCTGGTCACCCTCCACCCTACCTGACCACCCCACAGTCTACTTGACCACCATACGGCCTACCTGACCACCCCACAGTCTACCTGACCACCCTACATTCTACCTGATGACTCTAGACCTTAACTGACCACCCTACCTGACCACCCTTCCTGACCACCCTACATGATCACCTTACGGCCTACCTTACCACCCTACAGCCTACCTGACCACCCTACCTTACCACCCAACAGCCTACCTGACCACCCTAAACCCTACCTGACCACCCTTCCTGACCACCCTACATGATCACCTTACGGCCTACCTTACCACCCTACAGCCTACCTGACCACCCCAAACCCTACCTGACCACCCTACATGATCACCTTACGGCCTACCTGACCACCCTACAGCCTACCTGACCACCCTACTGCCTACCTGACCACCCTACTGGTTACCTGATCACCCTAAACCCTACCTGACCACCCTACCTTACCACCCTACAGCCTACCTGACCACCCTAAACCCTACCTGACTACCCTAAACCCTACTTCAAACCCTCCACCCTACCTCACTACCCTCCACCCTACCTGACCACCCTATAGCCTACCTGACCATCTACCTCTCCACACTACCTGACCACCCTCCACACTACATAACCATCCTAAACTCTACCGGACCATCCTACAGCCTACCTATTCACCCTAATGCCTACCTGACCACCCTACACTCTACATCACCATCCTACAGCCTACCTATTCACCCTAATGCCTACTTAACCACCCTACATCCTACCTGGTCACCCTACATCCTACCTGGTCACCCTACATACTGCCATCCTCCCTATCTGACCTGACCACTCTACCTGACCACCCTCCACCCTACCTGACTGCCACACACCCTACCTGACCACCCTACAACCTACATGGCTGCCCTACAGCCTACCTGACTGCCACACATCCTACCTGACCACCCTCCACCCTACCTGACCACCCTCCACCGTACCTGACTGCCCTCCACCCTACCTGACCGCCCTCCACCCTACCTGACTGCCCTACACCCTACATGACTGCCCTACACCCTACATGACTGCCCTACACCCTACATGACTGCCCTACACCCTACCTGACTGCCCTACACCATACCTGTCCGCCCTACAGCCTACCTGACTGCCCTACACCATACCTGCCCGCCCTACAGCCTACCTGACTGCCCTACACCCTACTTGACTGCCCTCTACCCTACCTGACTGCCCTACACCCTACCTGACTGCCCTACACCCTATCTGACCACCCTACCTGACTGCCCTCCACACTACCTGACTGCCCTACATTCTACCTGACGACCCTACACTCTACCTGACTGCCCTACACCCTATCTGACTTCCCTACGCCCTACCTGACTGCCCTACACCCTACGTGACTGCCCTACACCCTATCTGACCATCCTACCTGACTGCCCTACACCCTACCTGACTGCCCTACACCCTACCTGACCGCCCTACAGCCTACCTGACTGCTCTACACCCTACCTGACCGCCCTACACCCTACCTGACCGCCCTACACCCTACCTGACCGCCCTACACCCTACCTGACCGCCCTACACCCTACCTGACTGTCCTACCCCCTATCTGACTGCCCTACACCCTACCTGACCGCCCTACACCCTACCTGACCGCCCTACACCCTATCTGACCGCCCTACACCCTACCTGACGGCCCTCCGCCCTACCTGACTGCCCTACACCCTACCTGACCGCCCTACAGCCTACCTGACTGCCCTACACCCTACCTGACGGCCCTCTACCCTACCTGACCGCCCTACACCCTACCTGACTGCCCTACACCCTACCTGACTGCCCTACCCCCTACCTGACCGCCCTACACCCTACCTGACCGCCCTACACCCTACCTGACTGCCCTACTCCCTACCCGACTGCCTTAACTGACCACCCTTCCTGACTGCCCTACACCCTACCTTACTGCCCTACACCCTACATGACTGCCCTACACCCTACATGACTGCCCTACACCCTACCTGACTGCCCTACACCATACCTGCCCGCCCTACAGCCTACCTGACTGCCCTACACCATACCTGCCCGCCCTACAGCCTACCTGACTGCCCTACACCCTACCTGGATGCCCTACACCCTATCTGACCACCCTACCTGACTGCCCTACACCGTACCTGCCCGCCCTACACCGTACCTGCCCGCCCTACAGCCTACCTGACTGCCCTACACCCTACCTGACTGCCCTCTACCCTACCTGACTGCCCTCAGCCCTACCTGACTGCCCTACACCCTACCTGACTGCCCTACACCCTATCTGACCACCCTACCTGACTGCCCTCCACACTACCTGACTGCCCTACATTCTACCTGACGACCCTACACCCTACCTGACTGCCCTACACCCTACCTGACTTCCCTACGCCCTACCTGACTGCCCTACACCCTACGTGACTGCCCTACACCCTATCTGACCATCCTACCTGACTGCCCTACACCCTACCTGACTGCCCTACACCCTACCTGACCGCCCTACAGCCTACCTGACTGCTCTACACCCTACCTGACTGCCCTACACCCTACCTGACCGCCCTACACCCTACCTGACCGCCCTACACCCTACCTGACCGCCCTACACCCTACCTGACTGCCCTACCCCCTATCTGACTGCCCTACACCCTACCTGACCGCCCTACACCCTACCTGACCGCCCTACACCCTACCTGACCGCCCTACACCCTACCTGACTGCCCTACACCCTACCTGACTGCCCTACCCCCTACCTGACTGCCCTACACCCTACCTGACTGCCCTACACCCTACCTGACTGCCCTACTCCCTACCTGACTGCCCTACACCCTACCTGACCGCCCTACACCCTACCTGACTGCCCTACCCCCTACCTGACCGCCCTACACCCTACCTGACCGCCCTACACCCTACCTGACTGCCCTACACCCTACCTTACTGCCCTACACCCTACATGACTGCCCTACACCCTACATGACTGCCCTACACCCTACCTGACTGCCCTACACCATACCTGCCCGTCCTACAGCCTACCTGACTGCCCTACACCATACCTGCCCGCCCTACAGCCTACCTGACTGCCCTACACCCTACTTGACTGCCCTCTACCCTACCTGACTGCCCTACACCCTACCTGACTGCCCTACACCCTATCTGACCACCCTACCTGACTGCCCTACACCGTACCTGCCCGCCCTACACAGTACCTGCCCGCCCTACAGCCTACCTGACTGCCCTACACCCTACCTGACTGCCCTCTACCCTACCTGACTGCCCTCTACCCTACCTGACTGCCCTCAGCCCTACCTGACTGCCCTACACCCTACCTGACTGCCCTACACCCTATCTGACCACCCTACCTGACTGCCCTCCACACTACCTGACTGCCCTACATTCTACCTGACGACCCTACACCCTACCTGACTGCCCTACACCCTACCTGACTTCCCTACGCCCTACCTGACTGCCCTACACCCTACGTGACTGCCCTACACCCTATCTGACCATCCTACCTGACTGCCCTACACCCTACCTGACTGCCCTACACCCTACCTGACCGCCCTACAGCCTACCTGACTGCTCTACACCCTACCTGACTGCCCTACACCCTACCTGACCGCCCTACACCCTACCTGACCGCCCTACACCCTACCTGACCGCCCTACACCCTACCTGACCGCCCTACACCCTACCTGACCGCCCCTACACCCTACCTGACCGCCCCTACACCCTACCTGACTGCCCTACACCCTACCTGACTGCCCTACACCCTACCTGACTGCCCTACACCCTACCTGACCGCCCTACACCCTACCTGACCGCCCTACACCCTACCTGACTGCCCTACACCCTACCTGACCGCCCTACACCCTACCTGACTGCCCTATACCCTACCTGACCGCCCTACACCCTACCTGACCGCCCTACACCCTACCTGACTGCCCTACACCCTACCTGACCGCCCTACACCCTACCTGACTGCCCTACACCCTACCTGACCGCCCTACACCCTACCTGACCGCCCTACACCCTACCTGACTTCCCTACGCCCTACCTGACTGCCCTACACCCTACGTGACTGCCCTACACCCTATCTGACCATCCTACCTGACTGCCCTACACCCTACCTGACTGCCCTACACCCTACCTGACCGCCCTACAGCCTACCTGACTGCTCTACACCCTACCTGACTGCCCTACACCCTACCTGACCGCCCTACACCCTACCTGACCGCCCTACACCCTACCTGACCGCCCTACACCCTACCTGACTGCCCTACCCCCTATCTGACTGCCCTACACCCTACCTGACCGCCCTACACCCTACCTGACCGCCCTACACCCTACCTGACCGCCCTACACCCTACCTGACTGCCCTACACCCTACCTGACTGCCCTACACCCTACTTGACTGCCCTCTACCCTACCTGACTGCCCTACACCCTACCTGACTGCCCTACACCCTATCTGACCACCCTACCTGACTGCCCTACACCGTACCTGCCCGCCCTACACAGTACCTAATAATAATAATAATATATGCCATTTAGCAGACGCTTTTATCCAAAGCGACTTACAGTCATGTGTGCATACATTCTACGTATGGGTGGTCCCGGGGATCGAACCCACTAACCTGGCGTTACAAGCGCCATGCTCTACCAACTGAGCTACAGAAGGACCGCCCTACAGCCTACCTGACTGCCCGCCCTACAGCCTACCTGACTGCCCTACACCCTACCTGACTGCCCTCTACCCTACCTGACTGCCCTCTACCCTACCTGACTGCCCTCAGCCCTACCTGACTGCCCTACACCCTACCTGACTGCCCTACACCCTATCTGACCACCCTACCTGACTGCCCTCCACACTACCTGACTGCCCTACATTCTACCTGACGACCCTACACCCTACCTGACTGCCCTACACCCTACCTGACTTCCCTACGCCCTACCTGACTGCCCTACACCCTACGTGACTGCCCTACACCCTATCTGACCATCCTACCTGACTGCCCTACACCCTACCTGACTGCCCTACACCCTACCTGACCGCCCTACAGCCTACCTGACTGCTCTACACCCTACCTGACTGCCCTACACACTACCTGACCGCCCTACACCCTACCTGACCGCCCTACACCCTACCTGACCGCCCTACACCCTACCTGACCGCCCTACACCCTACCTGACCGCCCTACACCCTACCTGACTGCCCTACTCCCTACCTGACTGCCCTACACCCTACCTGACCGCCCTACACCCTACCTGACCGCCCTACACCCTACCTGACTGCCCTACACCCTACCTGACTGCCCTACACCCTACCTGACTGCCCTACACCCTACCTGACTGCCCTACACCCTACCTGACTGCCCTACACCCTACCTGACCGCCCTACACCCTACCTGACCGCCCTACACCCTACCTGACTGCCCTACACCCTACCTGACCGCCCTACACCCTACCTGACTGCCCTATACCCTACCTGACCGCCCTACACCCTACCTGACCGCCCTACACCCTACCTGACTGCCCTACACCCTACCTGACCGCCCTACACCCTACCTGACTGCCCTACACCCTACCTGACTGCCCTACCCCCTACCTGATCGCCCTACACCCTACCTGACCGCCCTACACCCTACCTGACCGCCCTACTCCCTACCTGACTGCCCTACACC
This sequence comes from Oncorhynchus gorbuscha, assembly GCF_021184085.1. Classification (NCBI taxonomy): domain Eukaryota; kingdom Metazoa; phylum Chordata; class Actinopteri; order Salmoniformes; family Salmonidae; genus Oncorhynchus; species Oncorhynchus gorbuscha. Next base: position 89,505,415 of record NC_060179.1, on the reverse strand, counting down.
CTACCTGACTGCCCTACACCCTACCTGACTGCCCTACACCCTACCTGACCGCCCTACACCCTACCTGACCGCCCTACACCCTACCTGACTTCCCTACGCCCTACCTGACTGCCCTACACCCTACGTGACTGCCCTACACCCTATCTGACCATCCTACCTGACTGCCCTACACCCTACCTGACTGCCCTACACCCTACCTGACCGCCCTACAGCCTACCTGACTGCTCTACACCCTACCTGACTGCCCTACACCCTACCTGACCGCCCTACACCCTACCTGACCGCCCCTACACCCTACCTGACCGCCCTACACCCTACCTGACTGCCCTACCCCTATCTGACTGCCCTACACCCTACCTGACCGCCCTACACCCTACCTGACCGCCCTACACCCTACCTGACCGCCCTACACCCTACCTGACTGCCCTACACCCTACCTGACTGCCCTACCCCCTACCTGACTGCCCTACACCCTACCTGACTGCCCTACACCCTACCTGACTGCCCTACTCCCTACCTGACTGCCCTACACCCTACCTGACCGCCCTACACCCTACCTGACTGCCCTACCCCTACCTGACCGCCCTACACCCTACCTGACCGCCCTACACCCTACCTGACTGCCCTACACCCTACCTTACTGCCCTACACCCTACATGACTGCCCTACACCCTACATGACTGCCCTACACCCTACCTGACTGCCCTACACCATACCTGCCCGTCCTACAGCCTACCTGACTGCCCTACACCATACCTGCCCGCCCTACAGCCTACCTGACTGCCCTACACCCTACTTGACTGCCCTCTACCCTACCTGACTGCCCTACACCCTACCTGACTGCCCTACACCCTATCTGACCACCCTACCTGACTGCCCTACACCGTACCTGCCCGCCCTACACAGTACCTGCCCGCCCTACAGCCTACCTGACTGCCCTACACCCTACCTGACTGCCCTCTACCCTACCTGACTGCCCTCTACCCTACCTGACTGCCCTCAGCCCTACCTGACTGCCCTACACCCTACCTGACTGCCCTACACCCTATCTGACCACCCTACCTGACTGCCCTCCACACTACCTGACTGCCCTACATTCTACCTGACGACCCTACACCCTACCTGACTGCCCTACACCCTACCTGACTTCCCTACGCCCTACCTGACTGCCCTACACCCTACGTGACTGCCCTACACCCTATCTGACCATCCTACCTGACTGCCCTACACCCTACCTGACTGCCCTACACCCTACCTGACCGCCCTACAGCCTACCTGACTGCTCTACACCCTACCTGACTGCCCTACACCCTACCTGACCGCCCTACACCCTACCTGACCGCCCTACACCCTACCTGACCGCCCTACACCCTACCTGACCGCCCTACACCCTACCTGACCGCCCTACACCCTACCTGACTGCCCTACTCCCTACCTGACTGCCCTACACCCTACCTGACCGCCCTACACCCTACCTGACCGCCCTACACCCTACCTGACTGCCCTACACCCTACCTGACTGCCCTACACCCTACCTGACTGCCCTACACCCTACCTGACTGCCCTACACCCTACCTGACTGCCCTACACCCTACCTGACCGCCCTACACCCTACCTGACCGCCCTACACCCTACCTGACTGCCCTACACCCTACCTGACCGCCCTACACCCTACCTGACTGCCCTATACCCTACCTGACCGCCCTACACCCTACCTGACCGCCCTACACCCTACCTGACTGCCCTACACCCTACCTGACCGCCCTACACCCTACCTGACTGCCCTACACCCTACCTGACTGCCCTACCCCCTACCTGATCGCCCTACACCCTACCTGACCGCCCTACACCCTACCTGACCGCCCTACTCCCTACCTGACTGCCCTACACCCTACCTGACTGCCCTACACCCTACCTGACTGCCCTACACCCTACCTGACCGCCCTACACCCTACCTGACCGCCCTACACCCTACCTGACTGCCCTACACCCTACCTGACCGCCCTACACCCTACCTGACTGCCCTATACCCTACCTGACCGCCCCTACACCCTACCTGACCGCCCTACACCCTACCTGACTGCCCTACACCCTACCTGACCGCCCTACACCCTACCTGACTGCCCTACACCCTACCTGACTGCCCTACCCCCTACCTGATCGCCCTACACCCTACCTGACCGCCCTACACCCTACCTGACCGCCCTACTCCCTACCTGACTGCCCTACACCCTACCTGACCGCCCCTACACCCTACCTGACCGCCCTACACCCTACCTGACTGCCCTACACCCTACCTGACTGCCCTACACCCTACCTGACCGCCCTACACCCTACCTGACCGCCCTACACCCTACCTGACCGCCCTACACCCTACCTGACCGCCCTACACCCTACCTGACCGCCCTACACCCTACCTGACCGCCCTACACCCTACCTGACTGCCCTACACCCTACCTGACCGCCCTACACCCTACCTGACTGCCCTACTCCCTACCTGACTGCCCTACACCCTACCTGACCGCCCTACACCCTACCTGACCGCCCTACTCCCTACCTGACTGCCCTACACCCTACCTGACTGCCCCACCCCTACCTGACCGCCCTACACACTACCTGACTGCCCCACCCCTACCTGACCGCCCTACACCCTACCTGACTGCCCTACTCCCTACCCGACTGCCTTAACTGACCACCCTTCCTGACTGCCCTACACCCTACCTTACTGCCCTACACCCTACCTGACTGCCCTACAACCTACCTGACTGAGGGAGAGTGGTCTTGTGAACCGACTAATGTAATACCATAGCAGCTGGCCAGAGTTGGGGTCTACATCACATGCCAGCAGAGTTGCTGTGCTCATCTAAATAGTGGATTTACATATAGTTGTGTGAACACAGTGAAACGCTGGTCTGGCTAATCATGACTCGCACAGTCGTTTGTCTATTCTATTCTACACTATAGACCTGTTCGGGCCTTAATGAGGAGATCAATGCTGTTTTTTTCCTAAAGTATCACTCAAGCTGCATGCTCAATAAAAGTCTGAGGATGTTTGTTTAAAGGTTTATTTCCAGAGTAGCAAGTGCCAATCAGTCCCACTACTTCAGAGACATGGACATGACATCATGATCAACCTCACCACCATTAAAACCTGTACTGGATTGCCATGAAGTAAGTATACAACATTACTCACTCTGTATTGTTTTTAGACCAGGAGGTCTAACACAAATGCAATTGTTGTATACACATTCAGTGGGTTGTATTCAGGAGAGGTCTCAGTGAGTTGGTTGTATTCAGGAGAGGTCTCAGTGGGTTGGTTGTAATTCAGGAGAGGTCTCAGTGAGTTGGTTGTAATTCAGGAGAGGTCTCAGTGGGTTTGGTTGTAATTCAGGAGAGGTCTCAGTGGGTTGGTTGTATTCAGGAAAGGTCCAGAGGTCTCAGTGAGTTGGTTGTAATTCAGGAGAGGTCTCAGTGGGTTTGGTTGTATTCAGGAGAGGTCTCAGTGGGTTTGGTTGTATTCAGGAGAGGTCTCAGTGGGTTGGTTGTAATTCAGGAGAGGTCTCAGTGGGTTTGGTTGTATTCAGGAGAGGTCTCAGTGGGTTTGGTTGTAATTCAGGAGAGGTCTCAGTGAGTTGATTGTATTCAGGAGAGGTCTCAGTGGGTTTGGTTGTAATTCAGGAGAGGTCTCAGTGGGTTGGTTGTAATTCAGGAGAGGTCTCAGTGGGTTTGGTTGTAATTCAGGAGAGGTCTCAGTGGGTTTGGTTGTAATTCAGGAGAGGTCTCAGTGAGTTGGTTGTAATTCAGGAGAGGTCTCAGTGGGTTTGGTTGTAATTCAGGAGAGATCTCAGTGAGTTGGTTGTAATTCAGGAGAGGTCTCAGTGGGTTTGGTTGTAATTCAGGAGAGGTCTCAGTGGGTTGGTTGTATTCAGGAGAGGTCTCAGTGGGTTTGGTTGTAATTCAGGAGAGGTCTCAGTGGGTTTGGTTGTAATTCAGGAGAGGTCTCAGTGGGTTTGGTTGTAATTCAGGAGAGAGCTCTGTGGGTTTGGTTGTAATTCAGGAGAGGTCTCAGTGGGTTTGGTTGTAATTCAGGAGAGGTCTCAGTGAGTTGGTTGTATTCAGGAGAGGTCTCAGTGGGTTTGGTTGTATTCAGGAGACGTCTCAGTGGGTTTGGTTGTATTCAGGAGAGGTCTCAGTGGGTTTGGTTGTAATTCAGGAGAGGTCTCAGTGGGTTTGGTTGTAATTCAGGAGAGGTCTCAGTGGGTTTGGTTGTATTCAGGAGAGGTCTCAGTGGGGTTGGTTGTATTCAGGAGAGGTCTCAGTGGGTTTGGTTGTATTCAGGAGAGGTCTCAGTGGGTTTGGTTGTAATTCAGGAGAGGTCTCAGTGGGTTTGGTTGTATTCAGGAGAGGTCTCAGTGGTGTTGGTTGTATTCAGGAGAGGTCTCAGTGGGGTTGGTTGTATTCAGGAGAGGTCTCAGTGGGGTTGGTTGTATTCAGGAGAGGTCTCAGTGGGGTTGGTTGTATTCAGGAGAGGTCTCAGTGGGTTTGGTTGTAATTCAGGAGAGGTCTCAGTGGGTTGGTTGTATTCAGGAGAGGTCTCAGTGGGTTCGGTTGTATTCAGGAGAGGTCTCAGTATGTTTGGTTGTAATTCAGGAGAGGTCTCAGTGGGTTTGGTTGTATTCAGGAGAGGTCTCAGTGGGTTTGGTTGTATTCAGGAGAGGTCTCAGTGGGTTTGGTTGTATTCAGGAGAGGTCTCAGTGGGTTTGGTTGTAATTCAGGAGAGGTCTCAGTGAGTTGGTTGTAATTCAGGAGAGGTCTCAGTGGGTTTGGTTGTAATTCAGGAGAGGTCTCAGTGGGTTTGGTTGTAATTCAGGAGAGGTCTCAGTGGGTTTGGTTGTATTCAGGAGAGGTCTCAGTGGGTTTGGTTGTAATTCAGGAGAGGTCTCAGTGGGTTTGGTTGTAATTCAGGAGAGGTCTCAGTGGGTTTGGTTGTATTCAGGAGAGGTCTCAGTGGGTTTGGTTGTATTCAGGAGAGGTCTCAGTGGGTTTGGTTGTATTCAGGAGAGGTCTCAGTGGGTTTGGTTGTAATTCAGGAGAGGTCTCAGTGGGTTTGGTTGTATTCAGGAGAGGTCTCAGTGGGGTTGGTTGTATTCAGGAGAGGTCTCAGTGGGGTTGGTTGTATTCAGGAGAGGTCTCAGTGGGGTTGGTTGTATTCAGGAGAGGTCTCAGTGGGTTTGGTTGTAATTCAGGAGAGGTCTCAGTGGGTTGGTTGTATTCAGGAGAGGTCTCAGTGGGTTCGGTTGTATTCAGGAGAGGTCTCAGTGGGTTTGGTTGTAATTCAGGAGAGGTCTCAGTGGGTTTGGTTGTATTCAGGAGAGGTCTCAGTGGGTTTGGTTGTATTCAGGAGAGGTCTCAGTGGGTTTGGTTGTATTCAGGAGAGGTCTCAGTGGGTTTGGTTGTAATTCAGGAGAGGTCTCAGTGGGTTTGGTTGTATTCAGGAGAGGTCTCAGTGGGTTTGGTTGTAATTCAGGAGAGGTCTCAGTGAGTTGGTTGTAATTCAGGAGAGGTCTCAGTGGGTTTGGTTGTATTCAGGAGAGGTCTCAGTGGGTTGGTTGTATTTAGGAGAGGTCTCAGTGGGTTTGGTTGTATTCAGGAGAGGTCTCAGTGGGTTTGGTTGTATTTATGAGAGGTCTCAGTGGGTTTGGTTGTATTCAGGAGAGGTCTCAGTGGGTTGGTTGTAATTCAGGAGAGGTCTCAGTGGGTTTGGTTGTATTCAGGAGAGGTCTCAGTGGGTTTGGTTGTAATTCAGGAGAGGTCTCAGTGGGTTTGGTTGTATTCAGGAGAGGTCTCAGTGAGTTGATTGTATTCAGGAGAGGTCTCAGTGGGTTTGGTTGTAATTCAGGAGAGGTCTCAGTGGGTTGGTTGTAATTCAGGAGAGGTCTCAGTGGGTTGGTTGTAATTCAGGAGAGGTCTCAGTGAGTTTGGTTGTAATTCAGGAGAGGTCTCAGTGGGTTTGGTTGTAATTCAGGAGAGGTCTCAGTGTGTTTGGTTGTAATTCAGGAGAGGTCTCAGTGGGTTTGGTTGTATTCAGGAGAGGTCTCAGTGGGTTTGGTTGTAATTCAGGAGAGGTCTCAGTGGGTTTGGTTGTAATTCAGGAGAGGTCTCAGTGGGTTTGGTTGTATTCAGGAGAGGTCTCAGTGGGTTTGGTTGTATTCAGGAGAGGTCTCAGTGGGTTTGGTTGTAATTCAGGAGAGGTCTCAGTGGGTTTGGTTGTAATTCAGGAGAGGTCTCAGTGGGTTTGGTTGTAATTCAGGAGAGGTCTCAGTGGGTTGGTTGTAATTCAGGAGAGGTCTCAGTGGGTTTGGTTGTATTCAGGAGAGGTCTCAGTGGGTTGGTTGTAATTCAGGAGAGGTCTCAGTGGGTTTGGTTGTATTCAGGAGAGGTCTCAGTGGGTTTGGTTGTATTCAGGAGAGGTCTCAGTGGGTTTGGTTGTAATTCAGGAGAGGTCTCAGTGGGTTTGGTTGTAATTCAGGAGAGGTCTCAGTGGGTTTGGTTGTATTCAGGAGAGGTCTCAGTGGGTTTGGTTGTAATTCAGGAGAGTTCTCAGTGGGTTTGGTTGTATTCAGGAGAGGTCTCAGTGGGTTTGGTTGTAATTCAGGAGAGGTCTCAGTGGGTTTGGTTGTATTCAGGAGAGGTCTCAGTGGGTTTGGTTGTATTCAGGAGAGGTCTCAGTGGGTTTGGTTGTAATTCAGGAGAGGTCTCAGTGGGGTTGGTTGTAATTCAGGAGAGGTCTCAGTGGGTTTGGTTGTAATTCAGGAGAGGTCTCAGTGGGTTTGGTTGTATTCAGGAGAGGTCTCAGTGGGTTTGGTTGTAATTCAGGAGAGGTCTCAGTGGGTTTGGTTGTAATTCAGGAGAGGTCTCAGTGGGTTTGGTTGTATTCAGGAGAGGTCTCAGTGGGTTTGGTTGTATTTATGAGAGGTCTCAGTGGGTTTGGTTGTATTCAGGAGAGGTCTCAGTGGGTTGGTTGTAATTCAGGAGAGGTCTCAGTGGGTTTGGTTGTATTCAGGAGAGGTCTCAGTGGGTTTGGTTGTAATTCAGGAGAGGTCTCAGTGGGTTTGGTTGTATTCAGGAGAGGTCTCAGTGAGTTGATTGTATTCAGGAGAGGTCTCAGTGGGTTTGGTTGTAATTCAGGAGAGGTCTCAGTGGGTTGGTTGTAATTCAGGAGAGGTCTCAGTGGGTTGGTTGTAATTCAGGAGAGGTCTCAGTGAGTTTGGTTGTAATTCAGGAGAGGTCTCAGTGGGTTTGGTTGTAATTCAGGAGAGGTCTCAGTGTGTTTGGTTGTAATTCAGGAGAGGTCTCAGTGGGTTTGGTTGTATTCAGGAGAGGTCTCAGTGGGTTTGGTTGTAATTCAGGAGAGGTCTCAGTGGGTTTGGTTGTAATTCAGGAGAGGTCTCAGTGGGTTTGGTTGTATTCAGGAGAGGTCTCAGTGGGTTTGGTTGTATTCAGGAGAGGTCTCAGTGGGTTTGGTTGTAATTCAGGAGAGGTCTCAGTGGGTTTGGTTGTAATTCAGGAGAGGTCTCAGTGGGTTTGGTTGTAATTCAGGAGAGGTCTCAGTGGGTTGGTTGTAATTCAGGAGAGGTCTCAGTGGGTTTGGTTGTATTCAGGAGAGGTCTCAGTGGGTTGGTTGTAATTCAGGAGAGGTCTCAGTGGGTTTGGTTGTATTTAGGAGAGGTCTCAGTGGGTTTGGTTGTATTCAGGAGAGGTCTCAGTGGGTTTGGTTGTATTCAGGAGAGGTCTCAGTGGGTTTGGTTGTAATTCAGGAGAGGTCTCAGTGGGTTTGGTTGTATTCAGGAGAGGTCTCAGTGGGTTTGGTTGTAATTCAGGAGAGGTCTCAGTGGGTTTGGTTGTATTCAGGAGAGGTCTCAGTGGGTTTGGTTGTAATTCAGGAGAGGTCTCAGTGGGTTTGGTTGTATTCAGGAGAGGTCTCAGTGGGTTTGGTTGTATTCAGGAGAGGTCTCAGTGGGTTTGGTTGTAATTCAGGAGAGGTCTCAGTGGGGTTGGTTGTAATTCAGGAGAGGTCTCAGTGGGTTTGGTTGTAATTCAGGAGAGGTCTCAGTGGGTTTGGTTGTAATTCAGGAGAGGTCTCAGTGGGTTGGTTGTAATTCAGGAGAGGTCTCAGTGGGTTGGTTGTAATTCAGGAGAGGTCTCAGTGAGTTTGGTTGTAATTCAGGAGAGGTCTCAGTGGGTTTGGTTGTAATTCAGGAGAGGTCTCAGTGTGTTTGGTTGTAATTCAGGAGAGGTCTCAGTGGGTTTGGTTGTATTCAGGAGAGGTCTCAGTGGGTTTGGTTGTAATTCAGGAGAGGTCTCAGTGGGTTTGGTTGTAATTCAGGAGAGGTCTCAGTGGGTTTGGTTGTATTCAGGAGAGGTCTCAGTGGGTTTGGTTGTATTCAGGAGAGGTCTCAGTGGGTTTGGTTGTAATTCAGGAGAGGTCTCAGTGGGTTTGGTTGTAATTCAGGAGAGGTCTCAGTGGGTTTGGTTGTAATTCAGGAGAGGTCTCAGTGGGTTGGTTGTAATTCAGGAGAGGTCTCAGTGGGTTTGGTTGTATTCAGGAGAGGTCTCAGTGGGTTGGTTGTAATTCAGGAGAGGTCTCAGTGGGTTTGGTTGTATTCAGGAGAGGTCTCAGTGGGTTTGGTTGTATTCAGGAGAGGTCTCAGTGGGTTTGGTTGTAATTCAGGAGAGGTCTCAGTGGGTTTGGTTGTAATTCAGGAGAGGTCTCAGTGGGTTTGGTTGTATTCAGGAGAGGTCTCAGTGGGTTTGGTTGTAATTCAGGAGAGTTCTCAGTGGGTTTGGTTGTATTCAGGAGAGGTCTCAGTGGGTTTGGTTGTAATTCAGGAGAGGTCTCAGTGGGTTTGGTTGTATTCAGGAGAGGTCTCAGTGGGTTTGGTTGTATTCAGGAGAGGTCTCAGTGGGTTTGGTTGTAATTCAGGAGAGGTCTCAGTGGGGTTGGTTGTAATTCAGGAGAGGTCTCAGTGGGTTTGGTTGTAATTCAGGAGAGGTCTCAGTGGGTTTGGTTGTATTCAGGAGAGGTCTCAGTGGGTTTGGTTGTAATTCAGGAGAGGTCTCAGTGGGTTTGGTTGTAATTCAGGAGAGGTCTCAGTGGGTTTGGTTGTATTCAGGAGAGGTCTCAGTGGGTTTGGTTGTATTTATGAGAGGTCTCAGTGGGTTTGGTTGTATTCAGGAGAGGTCTCAGTGGGTTGGTTGTAATTCAGGAGAGGTCTCAGTGGGTTTGGTTGTATTCAGGAGAGGTCTCAGTGGGTTTGGTTGTAATTCAGGAGAGGTCTCAGTGGGTTTGGTTGTATTCAGGAGAGGTCTCAGTGAGTTGATTGTATTCAGGAGAGGTCTCAGTGGGTTTGGTTGTAATTCAGGAGAGGTCTCAGTGGGTTGGTTGTAATTCAGGAGAGGTCTCAGTGGGTTGGTTGTAATTCAGGAGAGGTCTCAGTGAGTTTGGTTGTAATTCAGGAGAGGTCTCAGTGGGTTTGGTTGTAATTCAGGAGAGGTCTCAGTGTGTTTGGTTGTAATTCAGGAGAGGTCTCAGTGGGTTTGGTTGTATTCAGGAGAGGTCTCAGTGGGTTTGGTTGTAATTCAGGAGAGGTCTCAGTGGGTTTGGTTGTAATTCAGGAGAGGTCTCAGTGGGTTTGGTTGTATTCAGGAGAGGTCTCAGTGGGTTTGGTTGTATTCAGGAGAGGTCTCAGTGGGTTTGGTTGTAATTCAGGAGAGGTCTCAGTGGGTTTGGTTGTAATTCAGGAGAGGTCTCAGTGGGTTTGGTTGTAATTCAGGAGAGGTCTCAGTGGGTTGGTTGTAATTCAGGAGAGGTCTCAGTGGGTTTGGTTGTATTCAGGAGAGGTCTCAGTGGGTTGGTTGTAATTCAGGAGAGGTCTCAGTGGGTTTGGTTGTATTTAGGAGAGGTCTCAGTGGGTTTGGTTGTATTCAGGAGAGGTCTCAGTGGGTTTGGTTGTATTCAGGAGAGGTCTCAGTGGGTTTGGTTGTAATTCAGGAGAGGTCTCAGTGGGTTTGGTTGTATTCAGGAGAGGTCTCAGTGGGTTTCGTTGTAATTCAGGAGAGGTCTCAGTGGGTTTGGTTGTATTCAGGAGAGGTCTCAGTGGGTTTGGTTGTAATTCAGGAGAGGTCTCAGTGGGTTTGGTTGTATTCAGGAGAGGTCTCAGTGGGTTTGGTTGTATTCAGGAGAGGTCTCAGTGGGTTTGGTTGTAATTCAGGAGAGGTCTCAGTGGGGTTGGTTGTAATTCAGGAGAGGTCTCAGTGGGTTTGGTTGTAATTCAGGAGAGGTCTCAGTGGGTTTGGTTGTAATTCAGGAGAGGTCTCAGTGGGTTGGTTGTAATTCAGGAGAGGTCTCAGTGGGTTTGGTTGTATTCAGGAGAGGTCTCAGTGGGTTGGTTGTAATTCAGGAGAGGTCTCAGTGGGTTTGGTTGTATTCAGGAGAGGTCTCAGTGGGTTTGGTTGTATTCAGGAGAGGTCTCAGTGGGTTTGGTTGTATTCAGGAGAGGTCTCAGTGGGTTTGGTTGTAATTCAGGAGAGGTCTCAGTGGGTTTGGTTGTAATTCAGGAGAGGTCTCAGTGGGTTTGGTTGTAATTCAGGAGAGGTCTCAGTGGGTTTGGTTGTATTCAGGAGAGGTCTCAGTGGGTTTGGTTGTAATTCAGGAGAGGTCTCAGTGGGTTTGGTTGTATTCAGGAGAGGTCTCAGTGGGTTTGGTTGTAATTCAGGAGAGGTCTCAGTGGGTTTGGTTGTATTCAGGAGAGGTCTCAGTGGGGTTGGTTGTAATTCAGGAGAGGTCTCAGTGGGTTTGGTTGTAATTCAGGAGAGGTCTCAGTGGGTTTGGTTGTATTCAGGAGAGGTCTCAGTGGGTTTGGTTGTAATTCAGGAGAGGTCTCAGTGGGTTTGGTTGTAATTCAGGAGAGGTCTCAGTGGGTTTGGTTGTATTCAGGAGAGGTCTCAGTGGGTTTGGTTGTAATTCAGGAGAGGTCTCAGTGGGTTTGGTTGTATTCAGGAGAGGTCTCAGTGGGTTTGGTTGTATTCAGGAGAGGTCTCAGTGGGTTTGGTTGTATTCAGGAGAGGTCTCAGTGGGTTTGGTTGTAATTCAGGAGAGGTCTCAGTGGGTTTGGTTGTATTCAGGAGAGGTCTCAGTGGGTTTGGTTGTAATTTAGGAGAGGTCTCAGTGGGTTTGGTTGTATTTAGGAGAGGTCTCAGTGGGTTTGGTTGTATTCAGGAGAGGTCTCAGTGGGTTTGGTTGTATTCAGGAGAGGTCTCAGTGGGTTTGGTTGTAATTCAGGAGAGGTCTCAGTGGGTTTGGTTGTATTCAGGAGAGGTCTCAGTGGGTTTGGTTGTAATTCAGGAGAGGTCTCAGTGGGTTTGGTTGTATTCAGGAGAGGTCTCAGTGGGTTTGGTTGTAATTCAGGAGAGGTCTCAGTGGGTTTGGTTGTATTCAGGAGAGGTCTCAGTGGGTTTGGTTGTATTCAGGAGAGGTCTCAGTGGGTTTGGTTGTAATTCAGGAGAGGTCTCAGTGGGGTTGGTTGTAATTCAGGAGAGGTCTCAGTGGGTTTGGTTGTAATTCAGGAGAGGTCTCAGTGGGTTTGGTTGTATTCAGGAGAGGTCTCAGTGGGTTTGGTTGTATTCAGGAGAGGTCTCAGTGGGTTTGGTTGTAATTCAGGAGAGGTCTCAGTGGGTTTGGTTGTAATTCAGGAGAGGTCTCAGTGGGTTGGTTGTAATTCAGGAGAGGTCTCAGTGGGTTTGGTTGTATTCAGGAGAGGTCTCAGTGGGTTTGGTTGTAATTCAGGAGAGGTCTCAGTGGGTTTGGTTGTAATTCAGGAGAGGTCTCAGTGAGTTGGTTGTAATTCAGGAGAGGTCTCAGTGGGTTTGGTTGTAATTCAGGAGAGGTCTCAGTGAGTTGGTTGTAATTCAGGAGAGGTCTCAGTGGGTTTGGTTGTATTCAGGAGAGGTCTCAGTGGGTTGGTTGTATTTAGGAGAGGTCTCAGTGGGTTTGGTTGTATTCAGGAGAGGTCTCAGTGGGTTTGGTTGTATTTAGGAGAGGTCTCAGTGGGTTTGGTTGTATTCAGGAGAGGTCTCAGTGGGTTGGTTGTAATTCAGGAGAGGTCTCAGTGGGTTTGGTTGTATTCAGGAGAGGTCTCAGTGGGTTTGGTTGTATTCAGGAGAGGTCTCAGTGGGTTTGGTTGTATTCAGGAGAGGTCTCAGTGGGTTTGGTTGTAATTCAGGAGAGGTCTCAGTGGGTTTGGTTGTAATTCAGGAGAGGTCTCAGTGGGTTGGTTGTAATTCAGGAGAGGTCTCAGTGGGTTTGGTTGTATTCAGGAGAGGTCTCAGTGGGGTTGGTTGTAATTCAGGAGAGGTCTCAGTGGGTTGGTTGTAATTCAGGAGAGGTCTCAGTGGGTTTGGTTGTAATTCAGGAGAGGTCTCAGTGGGTTTGGTTGTAATTCAGGAGAGGTCTCAGTGAGTTTGGTTGTAATTCAGGAGAGGTCTCAGTGGGTTTGGTTGTAATTCAGGAGAGGTCTCAGTGGGTTTGGTTGTAATTCAGGAGAGGTCTCAGTGGGTTTGGTTGTATTCAGGAGAGGTCTCAGTGGGTTTGGTTGTAATTCAGGAGAGGTCTCAGTGGGTTTGGTTGTAATTCAGGAGAGGTCTCAGTGGGTTTGGTTGTATTCAGGAGAGGTCTCAGTGGGTTTGGTTGTATTCAGGAGAGGTCTCAGTGGGTTTGGTTGTATTCAGGAGAGGTCTCAGTGGGTTTGGTTGTAATTCAGGAGAGGTCTCAGTGGGTTTGGTTGTATTCAGGAGAGGTCTCAGTGGGGTTGGTTGTATTCAGGAGAGGTCTCAGTGGGGTTGGTTGTATTCAGGAGAGGTCTCAGTGGGGTTGGTTGTATTCAGGAGAGGTCTCAGTGGGGTTGGTTGTATTCAGGAGAGGTCTCAGTGGGTTTGGTTGTAATTCAGGAGAGGTCTCAGTGGGTTGGTTGTATTCAGGAGAGGTCTCAGTGGGTTCGGTTGTATTCAGGAGAGGTCTCAGTGGGTTTGGTTGTAATTCAGGAGAGGTCTCAGTGGGTTTGGTTGTATTCAGGAGAGGTCTCAGTGGGTTTGGTTGTATTCAGGAGAGGTCTCAGTGGGTTTGGTTGTATTCAGGAGAGGTCTCAGTGGGTTTGGTTGTAATTCAGGAGAGGTCTCAGTGGGTTTGGTTGTATTCAGGAGAGGTCTCAGTGGGTTTGGTTGTAATTCAGGAGAGGTCTCAGTGAGTTGGTTGTAATTCAGGAGAGGTCTCAGTGGGTTTGGTTGTATTCAGGAGAGGTCTCAGTGGGTTGGTTGTATTTAGGAGAGGTCTCAGTGGGTTTGGTTGTATTCAGGAGAGGTCTCAGTGGGTTTGGTTGTATTTATGAGAGGTCTCAGTGGGTTTGGTTGTATTCAGGAGAGGTCTCAGTGGGTTGGTTGTAATTCAGGAGAGGTCTCAGTGGGTTTGGTTGTATTCAGGAGAGGTCTCAGTGGGTTTGGTTGTAATTCAGGAGAGGTCTCGGTGGGTTTGGTTGTATTCAGGAGAGGTCTCAGTGAGTTGATTGTATTCAGGAGAGGTCTCAGTGGGTTTGGTTGTAATTCAGGAGAGGTCTCAGTGGGTTGGTTGTAATTCAGGAGAGGTCTCAGTGGGTTGGTTGTAATTCAGGAGAGGTCTCAGTGAGTTTGGTTGTAATTCAGGAGAGGTCTCAGTGGGTTTGGTTGTAATTCAGGAGAGGTCTCAGTGGGTTTGGTTGTAATTCAGGAGAGATCTCAGTGGGTTTGGTTGTATTCATGAGAGGTCTCAGTGGGTTTGGTTGTAATTCAGGAGAGGTCTCAGTGGGTTTGGTTGTAATTCAGGAGAGGTCTCAGTGGGTTTGGTTGTATTCAGGAGAGGTCTCAGTGGGTTTGGTTGTATTCAGGAGAGGTCTCAGTGGGTTTGGTTGTAATTCAGGAGAGGTCTCAGTGGGTTTGGTTGTAATTCAGGAGAGGTCTCAGTGGGTTTGGTTGTAATTCAGGAGAGGTCTCAGTGGGTTGGTTGTAATTCAGGAGAGGTCTCAGTGGGTTTGGTTGTATTCAGGAGAGGTCTCAGTGGGTTGGTTGTAATTCAGGAGAGGTCTCAGTGGGTTTGGTTGTATTCAGGAGAGGTCTCAGTGGGTTTGGTTGTATTCAGGAGAGGTCTCAGTGGGTTTGGTTGTAATTCAGGAGAGGTCTCAGTGGGTTTGGTTGTAATTCAGGAGAGGTCTCAGTGGGTTTGGTTGTATTCAGGAGAGGTCTCAGTGGGTTTGGTTGTAATTCAGGAGAGTTCTCAGTGGGTTTGGTTGTATTCAGGAGAGGTCTCAGTGGGTTTGGTTGTAATTCAGGAGAGGTCTCAGTGGGTTTGGTTGTATTCAGGAGAGGTCTCAGTGGGTTTGGTCGTATTCAGGAGAGGTCTCAGTGGGTTTGGTTGTAATTCAGGAGAGGTCTCAGTGGGGTTGGTTGTAATTCAGGAGAGGTCTCAGTGGGTTTGGTTGTAATTCAGGAGAGGTCTCAGTGGGTTTGGTTGTATTCAGGAGAGGTCTCAGTGGGTTTGGTTGTAATTCAGGAGAGGTCTCAGTGGGTTTGGTTGTAATTCAGGAGAGGTCTCAGTGGGTTTGGTTGTATTCAGGAGAGGTCTCAGTGGGTTTGGTTGTAATTCAGGAGAGGTCTCAGTGGGTTTGGTTGAATTCAGGAGAGGTCTCAGTGGGTTTGGTTGTATTCGGGAGAGGTCTCAGTGGGTTTGGTTGTATTCAGGAGAGGTCTCAGTGGGTTTGGTTGTAATTCAGGAGAGGTCTCAGTGGGTTTGGTTGTATTCAGGAGAGGTCTCAGTGGGTTTGGTTGTAATTTAGGAGAGGTCTCAGTGGGTTTGGTTGTATTTAGGAGAGGTCTCAGTGGGTTTGGTTGTATTCAGGAGAGGTCTCAGTGGGTTTGGTTGTATTCAGGAGAGGTCTCAGTGGGTTTGGTTGTAATTCAGGAGAGGTCTCAGTGGGGTTGGTTGTAATTCAGGAGAGGTCTCAGTGGGTTTGGTTGTAATTCAGGAGAGGTCTCAGTGGGTTTGGTTGTATTCAGGAGAGGTCTCAGTGGGTTTGGTTGTAATTCAGGAGAGATCTCAGTGGGTTTGGTTGTAATTCAGGAGAGGTCTCAGTGGGTTTGGTTGTATTCAGGAGAGGTCTCAGTGGGTTTGGTTGTATTCAGGAGAGGTCTCAGTGGGTTTGGTTGTAATTCAGGAGAGGTCTCAGTGGGTTTGGTTGTATTTAGGAGAGGTCTCAGTGGGTTTGGTTGTATTCAGGAGAGGTCTCAGTGGGTTGGTTGTAATTCAGGAGAGGTCTCAGTGGGTTTGGTTGTATTCAGGAGAGGTCTCAGTGGGTTTGGTTGTATTCAGGAGAGGTCTCAGTGGGTTTGGTTGTATTCAGGAGAGGTCTCAGTGGGTTTGGTTGTAATTCAGGAGAGGTCTCAGTGGGTTTGGTTGTAATTCAGGAGAGGTCTCAGTGGGTTGGTTGTAATTCAGGAGAGGTCTCAGTGGGTTTGGTTGTATTCAGGAGAGGTCTCAGTGGGGTTGGTTGTAATTCAGGAGAGATCTCAGTGGGTTGGTTGTAATTCAGGAGAGGTCTCAGTGGGTTTGGTTGTAATTCAGGAGAGGTCTCAGTGGGTTTGGTTGTAATTCAGGAGAGGTCTCAGTGAGTTTGGTTGTAATTCAGGAGAGGTCTCAGTGGGTTTGGTTGTAATTCAGGAGAGGTCTCAGTGGGTTTGGTTGTAATTCAGGAGAGGTCTCAGTGGGTTTGGTTGTATTCAGGAGAGGTCTCAGTGGGTTTGGTTGTAATTCAGGAGAGGTCTCAGTGGGTTTGGTTGTAATTCAGGAGAGGTCTCAGTGGGTTTGGTTGTATTCAGGAGAGGTCTCAGTGGGTTTGGTTGTATTCAGGAGAGGTCTCAGTGGGTTTGGTTGTATTCAGGAGAGGTCTCAGTGGGTTTGGTTGTAATTCAGGAGAGGTCTCAGTGGGTTTGGTTGTATTCAGGAGAGGTCTCAGTGGGGTTGGTTGTATTCAGGAGAGGTCTCAGTGGGGTTGGTTGTATTCAGGAGAGGTCTCAGTGGGGTTGGTTGTATTCAGGAGAGGTCTCAGTGGGGTTGGTTGTATTCAGGAGAGGTCTCAGTGGGTTTGGTTGTAATTCAGGAGAGGTCTCAGTGGGTTGGTTGTATTCAGGAGAGGTCTCAGTGGGTTCGGTTGTATTCAGGAGAGGTCTCAGTGGGTTTGGTTGTAATTCAGGAGAGGTCTCAGTGGGTTTGGTTGTATTCAGGAGAGGTCTCAGTGGGTTTGGTTGTATTCAGGAGAGGTCTCAGTGGGTTTGGTTGTATTCAGGAGAGGTCTCAGTGGGTTTGGTTGTAATTCAGGAGAGGTCTCAGTGGGTTTGGTTGTATTCAGGAGAGGTCTCAGTGGGTTTGGTTGTAATTCAGGAGAGGTCTCAGTGAGTTGGTTGTAATTCAGGAGAGGTCTCAGTGGGTTTGGTTGTATTCAGGAGAGGTCTCAGTGGGTTGGTTGTATTTAGGAGAGGTCTCAGTGGGTTTGGTTGTATTCAGGAGAGGTCTCAGTGGGTTTGGTTGTATTTATGAGAGGTCTCAGTGGGTTTGGTTGTATTCAGGAGAGGTCTCAGTGGGTTGGTTGTAATTCAGGAGAGGTCTCAGTGGGTTTGGTTGTATTCAGGAGAGGTCTCAGTGGGTTTGGTTGTAATTCAGGAGAGGTCTCGGTGGGTTTGGTTGTATTCAGGAGAGGTCTCAGTGAGTTGATTGTATTCAGGAGAGGTCTCAGTGGGTTTGGTTGTAATTCAGGAGAGGTCTCAGTGGGTTGGTTGTAATTCAGGAGAGGTCTCAGTGGGTTGGTTGTAATTCAGGAGAGGTCTCAGTGAGTTTGGTTGTAATTCAGGAGAGGTCTCAGTGGGTTTGGTTGTAATTCAGGAGAGGTCTCAGTGGGTTTGGTTGTAATTCAGGAGAGGTCTCAGTGGGTTTGGTTGTATTCAGGAGAGGTCTCAGTGGGTTTGGTTGTAATTCAGGAGAGGTCTCAGTGGGTTTGGTTGTAATTCAGGAGAGGTCTCAGTGGGTTTGGTTGTATTCAGGAGAGGTCTCAGTGGGTTTGGTTGTATTCAGGAGAGGTCTCAGTGGGTTTGGTTGTAATTCAGGAGAGGTCTCAGTGGGTTTGGTTGTAATTCAGGAGAGGTCTCAGTGGGTTTGGTTGTAATTCAGGAGAGGTCTCAGTGGGTTGGTTGTAATTCAGGAGAGGTCTCAGTGGGTTTGGTTGTATTCAGGAGAGGTCTCAGTGGGTTGGTTGTAATTCAGGAGAGGTCTCAGTGGGTTTGGTTGTATTCAGGAGAGGTCTCAGTGGGTTTGGTTGTATTCAGGAGAGGTCTCAGTGGGTTTGGTTGTAATTCAGGAGAGGTCTCAGTGGGTTTGGTTGTAATTCAGGAGAGGTCTCAGTGGGTTTGGTTGTATTCAGGAGAGGTCTCAGTGGGTTTGGTTGTAATTCAGGAGAGTTCTCAGTGGGTTTGGTTGTATTCAGGAGAGGTCTCAGTGGGTTTGGTTGTAATTCAGGAGAGGTCTCAGTGGGTTTGGTTGTATTCAGGAGAGGTCTCAGTGGGTTTGGTTGTATTCAGGAGAGGTCTCAGTGGGTTTGGTTGTAATTCAGGAGAGGTCTCAGTGGGGTTGGTTGTAATTCAGGAGAGGTCTCAGTGGGTTTGGTTGTAATTCAGGAGAGGTCTCAGTGGGTTTGGTTGTATTCAGGAGAGGTCTCAGTGGGTTTGGTTGTAATTCAGGAGAGGTCTCAGTGGGTTTGGTTGTAATTCAGGAGAGGTCTCAGTGGGTTTGGTTGTATTCAGGAGAGGTCTCAGTGGGTTTGGTTGTAATTCAGGAGAGGTCTCAGTGGGTTTGGTTGTATTCAGGAGAGGTCTCAGTGGGTTTGGTTGTATTCAGGAGAGGTCTCAGTGGGTTTGGTTGTATTCAGGAGAGGTCTCAGTGGGTTTGGTTGTAATTCAGGAGAGGTCTCAGTGGGTTTGGTTGTATTCAGGAGAGGTCTCAGTGGGTTTGGTTGTAATTTAGGAGAGGTCTCAGTGGGTTTGGTTGTATTTAGGAGAGGTCTCAGTGGGTTTGGTTGTATTCAGGAGAGGTCTCAGTGGGTTTGGTTGTATTCAGGAGAGGTCTCAGTGGGTTTGGTTGTAATTCAGGAGAGGTCTCAGTGGGTTTGGTTGTATTCAGGAGAGGTCTCAGTGGGTTTGGTTGTAATTCAGGAGAGGTCTCAGTGGGTTTGGTTGTATTCAGGAGAGGTCTCAGTGGGTTTGGTTGTAATTCAGGAGAGGTCTCAGTGGGTTTGGTTGTATTCAGGAGAGGTCTCAGTGGGTTTGGTTGTATTCAGGAGAGGTCTCAGTGGGTTTGGTTGTAATTCAGGAGAGGTCTCAGTGGGGTTGGTTGTAATTCAGGAGAGGTCTCAGTGGGTTTGGTTGTAATTCAGGAGAGGTCTCAGTGGGTTTGGTTGTAATTCAGGAGAGGTCTCAGTGGGTTGGTTGTAATTCAGGAGAGGTCTCAGTGGGTTTGGTTGTATTCAGGAGAGGTCTCAGTGGGTTGGTTGTAATTCAGGAGAGGTCTCAGTGGGTTTGGTTGTATTCAGGAGAGGTCTCAGTGGGTTTGGTTGTAATTCAGGAGAGGTCTCAGTGGGTTTGGTTGTATTCAGGAGAGGTCTCAGTGGGTTTGGTTGTATTCAGGAGAGGTCTCAGTGGGTTTGGTTGTAATTCAGGAGAGGTCTCAGTGGGGTTGGTTGTAATTCAGGAGAGGTCTCAGTGGGTTTGGTTGTAATTCAGGAGAGGTCTCAGTGGGTTTGGTTGTATTCAGGAGAGGTCTCAGTGGGTTTGGTTGTATTCAGGAGAGGTCTCAGTGGGTTTGGTTGTAATTCAGGAGAGGTCTCAGTGGGTTTGGTTGTAATTCAGGAGAGGTCTCAGTGGGTTGGTTGTAATTCAGGAGAGGTCTCAGTGGGTTTGGTTGTATTCAGGAGAGGTCTCAGTGGGTTTGGTTGTATTCAGGAGAGGTCTCAGTGGGTTTGGTTGTAATTCAGGAGAGGTCTCAGTGGGGTTGGTTGTAATTCAGGAGAGGTCTCAGTGGGTTTGGTTGTAATTCAGGAGAGGTCTCAGTGGGTTGGTTGTAATTCAGGAGAGGTCTCAGTGGGTTTGGTTGTATTCAGGAGAGGTCTCAGTGGGTTTGGTTGTAATTCAGGAGAGGTCTCGGTGGGTTTGGTTGTATTCAGGAGAGGTCTCAGTGAGTTGATTGTATTCAGGAGAGGTCTCAGTGGGTTTGGTTGTAATTCAGGAGAGGTCTCAGTGGGTTGGTTGTAATTCAGGAGAGGTCTCAGTGGGTTGGTTGTAATTCAGGAGAGGTCTCAGTGAGTTTGGTTGTAATTCAGGAGAGGTCTCAGTGGGTTTGGTTGTAATTCAGGAGAGGTCTCAGTGGGTTTGGTTGTAATTCAGGAGAGGTCTCAGTGGGTTTGGTTGTATTCAGGAGAGGTCTCAGTGGGTTTGGTTGTAATTCAGGAGAGGTCTCAGTGGGTTTGGTTGTAATTCAGGAGAGGTCTCAGTGGGTTTGGTTGTATTCAGGAGAGGTCTCAGTGGGTTTGGTTGTATTCAGGAGAGGTCTCAGTGGGTTTGGTTGTAATTCAGGAGAGGTCTCAGTGGGTTTGGTTGTAATTCAGGAGAGGTCTCAGTGGGTTTGGTTGTAATTCAGGAGAGGTCTCAGTGGGTTGGTTGTAATTCAGGAGAGGTCTCAGTGGGTTTGGTTGTATTCAGGAGAGGTCTCAGTGGGTTGGTTGTAATTCAGGAGAGGTCTCAGTGGGTTTGGTTGTATTCAGGAGAGGTCTCAGTGGGTTTGGTTGTATTCAGGAGAGGTCTCAGTGGGTTTGGTTGTAATTCAGGAGAGGTCTCAGTGGGTTTGGTTGTAATTCAGGAGAGGTCTCAGTGGGTTTGGTTGTATTCAGGAGAGGTCTCAGTGGGTTTGGTTGTAATTCAGGAGAGTTCTCAGTGGGTTTGGTTGTATTCAGGAGAGGTCTCAGTGGGTTTGGTTGTAATTCAGGAGAGGTCTCAGTGGGTTTGGTTGTATTCAGGAGAGGTCTCAGTGGGTTTGGTTGTATTCAGGAGAGGTCTCAGTGGGTTTGGTTGTAATTCAGGAGAGGTCTCAGTGGGGTTGGTTGTAATTCAGGAGAGGTCTCAGTGGGTTTGGTTGTAATTCAGGAGAGGTCTCAGTGGGTTTGGTTGTATTCAGGAGAGGTCTCAGTGGGTTTGGTTGTAATTCAGGAGAGGTCTCAGTGGGTTTGGTTGTAATTCAGGAGAGGTCTCAGTGGGTTTGGTTGTATTCAGGAGAGGTCTCAGTGGGTTTGGTTGTAATTCAGGAGAGGTCTCAGTGGGTTTGGTTGTATTCAGGAGAGGTCTCAGTGGGTTTGGTTGTATTCAGGAGAGGTCTCAGTGGGTTTGGTTGTATTCAGGAGAGGTCTCAGTGGGTTTGGTTGTAATTCAGGAGAGGTCTCAGTGGGTTTGGTTGTATTCAGGAGAGGTCTCAGTGGGTTTGGTTGTAATTTAGGAGAGGTCTCAGTGGGTTTGGTTGTATTTAGGAGAGGTCTCAGTGGGTTTGGTTGTATTCAGGAGAGGTCTCAGTGGGTTTGGTTGTATTCAGGAGAGGTCTCAGTGGGTTTGGTTGTAATTCAGGAGAGGTCTCAGTGGGTTTGGTTGTATTCAGGAGAGGTCTCAGTGGGTTTGGTTGTAATTCAGGAGAGGTCTCAGTGGGTTTGGTTGTATTCAGGAGAGGTCTCAGTGGGTTTGGTTGTAATTCAGGAGAGGTCTCAGTGGGTTTGGTTGTATTCAGGAGAGGTCTCAGTGGGTTTGGTTGTATTCAGGAGAGGTCTCAGTGGGTTTGGTTGTAATTCAGGAGAGGTCTCAGTGGGGTTGGTTGTAATTCAGGAGAGGTCTCAGTGGGTTTGGTTGTAATTCAGGAGAGGTCTCAGTGGGTTTGGTTGTAATTCAGGAGAGGTCTCAGTGGGTTGGTTGTAATTCAGGAGAGGTCTCAGTGGGTTTGGTTGTATTCAGGAGAGGTCTCAGTGGGTTGGTTGTAATTCAGGAGAGGTCTCAGTGGGTTTGGTTGTATTCAGGAGAGGTCTCAGTGGGTTTGGTTGTAATTCAGGAGAGGTCTCAGTGGGTTTGGTTGTATTCAGGAGAGGTCTCAGTGGGTTTGGTTGTATTCAGGAGAGGTCTCAGTGGGTTTGGTTGTAATTCAGGAGAGGTCTCAGTGGGGTTGGTTGTAATTCAGGAGAGGTCTCAGTGGGTTTGGTTGTAATTCAGGAGAGGTCTCAGTGGGTTTGGTTGTATTCAGGAGAGGTCTCAGTGGGTTTGGTTGTATTCAGGAGAGGTCTCAGTGGGTTTGGTTGTAATTCAGGAGAGGTCTCAGTGGGTTTGGTTGTAATTCAGGAGAGGTCTCAGTGGGTTGGTTGTAATTCAGGAGAGGTCTCAGTGGGTTTGGTTGTATTCAGGAGAGGTCTCAGTGGGTTTGGTTGTATTCAGGAGAGGTCTCAGTGGGTTTGGTTGTAATTCAGGAGAGGTCTCAGTGGGGTTGGTTGTAATTCAGGAGAGGTCTCAGTGGGTTTGGTTGTAATTCAGGAGAGGTCTCAGTGGGTTGGTTGTAATTCAGGAGAGGTCTCAGTGGGTTTGGTTGTATTCAGGAGAGGTCTCAGTGGGTTGGTTGTAATTCAGGAGAGGTCTCAGTGGGTTTGGTTGTATTTAGGAGAGGTCTCAGTGGGTTTGGTTGTATTCAGGAGAGGTCTCAGTGGGTTTGGTTGTATTCAGGAGAGGTCTCAGTGGGTTTGGTTGTAATTCAGGAGAGGTCTCAGTGGGTTTGGTTGTATTCAGGAGAGGTCTCAGTGGGTTTGGTTGTAATTCAGGAGAGGTCTCAGTGGGTTTGGTTGTATTCAGGAGAGGTCTCAGTGGGTTTGGTTGTAATTCAGGAGAGGTCTCAGTGGGTTTGGTTGTATTCAGGAGAGGTCTCAGTGGGTTTGGTTGTATTCAGGAGAGGTCTCAGTGGGTTTGGTTGTAATTCAGGAGAGGTCTCAGTGGGGTTGGTTGTAATTCAGGAGAGGTCTCAGTGGGTTTGGTTGTAATTCAGGAGAGGTCTCAGTGGGTTTGGTTGTAATTCAGGAGAGGTCTCAGTGGGTTGGTTGTAATTCAGGAGAGGTCTCAGTGGGTTTGGTTGTATTCAGGAGAGGTCTCAGTGGGTTGGTTGTAATTCAGGAGAGGTCTCAGTGGGTTTGGTTGTATTCAGGAGAGGTCTCAGTGGGTTTGGTTGTATTCAGGAGAGGTCTCAGTGGGTTTGGTTGTATTCAGGAGAGGTCTCAGTGGGTTTGGTTGTAATTCAGGAGAGGTCTCAGTGGGTTTGGTTGTAATTCAGGAGAGGTCTCAGTGGGTTTGGTTGTAATTCAGGAGAGGTCTCAGTGGGTTTGGTTGTATTCAGGAGAGGTCTCAGTGGGTTTGGTTGTAATTCAGGAGAGGTCTCAGTGGGTTTGGTTGTATTCAGGAGAGGTCTCAGTGGGTTTGGTTGTAATTCAGGAGAGGTCTCAGTGGGTTTGGTTGTATTCAGGAGAGGTCTCAGTGGGGTTGGTTGTAATTCAGGAGAGGTCTCAGTGGGTTTGGTTGTAATTCAGGAGAGGTCTCAGTGGGTTTGGTTGTATTCAGGAGAGGTCTCAGTGGGTTTGGTTGTAATTCAGGAGAGGTCTCAGTGGGTTTGGTTGTAATTCAGGAGAGGTCTCAGTGGGTTTGGTTGTATTCAGGAGAGGTCTCAGTGGGTTTGGTTGTAATTCAGGAGAGGTCTCAGTGGGTTTGGTTGTATTCAGGAGAGGTCTCAGTGGGTTTGGTTGTATTCAGGAGAGGTCTCAGTGGGTTTGGTTGTATTCAGGAGAGGTCTCAGTGGGTTTGGTTGTAATTCAGGAGAGGTCTCAGTGGGTTTGGTTGTATTCAGGAGAGGTCTCAGTGGGTTTGGTTGTAATTTAGGAGAGGTCTCAGTGGGTTTGGTTGTATTTAGGAGAGGTCTCAGTGGGTTTGGTTGTATTCAGGAGAGGTCTCAGTGGGTTTGGTTGTATTCAGGAGAGGTCTCAGTGGGTTTGGTTGTAATTCAGGAGAGGTCTCAGTGGGTTTGGTTGTATTCAGGAGAGGTCTCAGTGGGTTTGGTTGTAATTCAGGAGAGGTCTCAGTGGGTTTGGTTGTATTCAGGAGAGGTCTCAGTGGGTTTGGTTGTAATTCAGGAGAGGTCTCAGTGGGTTTGGTTGTATTCAGGAGAGGTCTCAGTGGGTTTGGTTGTATTCAGGAGAGGTCTCAGTGGGTTTGGTTGTAATTCAGGAGAGGTCTCAGTGGGTTTGGTTGTATTCAGGAGAGGTCTCAGTGGGTTTGGTTGTAATTCAGGAGAGGTCTCAGTGGGGTTGGTTGTAATTCAGGAGAGGTCTCAGTGGGTTTGGTTGTAATTCAGGAGAGGTCTCAGTGGGTTTGGTTGTAATTCAGGAGAGGTCTCAGTGGGTTGGTTGTAATTCAGGAGAGGTCTCAGTGGGTTTGGTTGTATTCAGGAGAGGTCTCAGTGGGTTGGTTGTAATTCAGGAGAGGTCTCAGTGGGTTTGGTTGTATTCAGGAGAGGTCTCAGTGGGTTTGGTTGTAATTCAGGAGAGGTCTCAGTGGGTTTGGTTGTATTCAGGAGAGGTCTCAGTGGGTTTGGTTGTATTCAGGAGAGGTCTCAGTGGGTTTGGTTGTAATTCAGGAGAGGTCTCAGTGGGGTTGGTTGTAATTCAGGAGAGGTCTCAGTGGGTTTGGTTGTAATTCAGGAGAGGTCTCAGTGGGTTTGGTTGTATTCAGGAGAGGTCTCAGTGGGTTTGGTTGTATTCAGGAGAGGTCTCAGTGGGTTTGGTTGTAATTCAGGAGAGGTCTCAGTGGGTTTGGTTGTAATTCAGGAGAGGTCTCAGTGGGTTGGTTGTAATTCAGGAGAGGTCTCAGTGGGTTTGGTTGTATTCAGGAGAGGTCTCAGTGGGTTTGGTTGTATTCAGGAGAGGTCTCAGTGGGTTTGGTTGTAATTCAGGAGAGGTCTCAGTGGGGTTGGTTGTAATTCAGGAGAGGTCTCAGTGGGTTTGGTTGTAATTCAGGAGAGGTCTCAGTGGGTTGGTTGTAATTCAGGAGAGGTCTCAGTGGGTTTGGTTGTATTCAGGAGAGGTCTCAGTGGGTTGGTTGTAATTCAGGAGAGGTCTCAGTGGGTTTGGTTGTATTTAGGAGAGGTCTCAGTGGGTTTGGTTGTATTCAGGAGAGGTCTCAGTGGGTTTGGTTGTATTCAGGAGAGGTCTCAGTGGGTTTGGTTGTAATTCAGGAGAGGTCTCAGTGGGTTTGGTTGTATTCAGGAGAGGTCTCAGTGGGTTTGGTTGTAATTCAGGAGAGGTCTCAGTGGGTTTGGTTGTATTCAGGAGAGGTCTCAGTGGGTTTGGTTGTAATTCAGGAGAGGTCTCAGTGGGTTTGGTTGTATTCAGGAGAGGTCTCAGTGGGTTTGGTTGTATTCAGGAGAGGTCTCAGTGGGTTTGGTTGTAATTCAGGAGAGGTCTCAGTGGGGTTGGTTGTAATTCAGGAGAGGTCTCAGTGGGTTTGGTTGTAATTCAGGAGAGGTCTCAGTGGGTTTGGTTGTAATTCAGGAGAGGTCTCAGTGGGTTGGTTGTAATTCAGGAGAGGTCTCAGTGGGTTTGGTTGTATTCAGGAGAGGTCTCAGTGGGTTGGTTGTAATTCAGGAGAGGTCTCAGTGGGTTTGGTTGTATTCAGGAGAGGTCTCAGTGGGTTTGGTTGTATTCAGGAGAGGTCTCAGTGGGTTTGGTTGTATTCAGGAGAGGTCTCAGTGGGTTTGGTTGTAATTCAGGAGAGGTCTCAGTGGGTTTGGTTGTAATTCAGGAGAGGTCTCAGTGGGTTTGGTTGTAATTCAGGAGAGGTCTCAGTGGGTTTGGTTGTATTCAGGAGAGGTCTCAGTGGGTTTGGTTGTAATTCAGGAGAGGTCTCAGTGGGTTTGGTTGTATTCAGGAGAGGTCTCAGTGGGTTTGGTTGTAATTCAGGAGAGGTCTCAGTGGGTTTGGTTGTATTCAGGAGAGGTCTCAGTGGGGTTGGTTGTAATTCAGGAGAGGTCTCAGTGGGTTTGGTTGTAATTCAGGAGAGGTCTCAGTGGGTTTGGTTGTATTCAGGAGAGGTCTCAGTGGGTTTGGTTGTAATTCAGGAGAGGTCTCAGTGGGTTTGGTTGTAATTCAGGAGAGGTCTCAGTGGGTTTGGTTGTATTCAGGAGAGGTCTCAGTGGGTTTGGTTGTAATTCAGGAGAGGTCTCAGTGGGTTTGGTTGTATTCAGGAGAGGTCTCAGTGGGTTTGGTTGTATTCAGGAGAGGTCTCAGTGGGTTTGGTTGTATTCAGGAGAGGTCTCAGTGGGTTTGGTTGTAATTCAGGAGAGGTCTCAGTGGGTTTGGTTGTATTCAGGAGAGGTCTCAGTGGGTTTGGTTGTAATTTAGGAGAGGTCTCAGTGGGTTTGGTTGTATTTAGGAGAGGTCTCAGTGGGTTTGGTTGTATTCAGGAGAGGTCTCAGTGGG
The DNA here is from genome assembly GCF_021184085.1 of Oncorhynchus gorbuscha. Lineage (NCBI taxonomy): Eukaryota > Metazoa > Chordata > Actinopteri > Salmoniformes > Salmonidae > Oncorhynchus > Oncorhynchus gorbuscha. The sequence continues at coordinate 89,479,700 of NC_060179.1, read as the reverse complement.
TTTGGTTGTATTCAGGAGAGGTCTCAGTGGGTTTGGTTGTAATTCAGGAGAGGTCTCAGTGGGTTTGGTTGTATTCAGGAGAGGTCTCAGTGGGTTTGGTTGTAATTCAGGAGAGGTCTCAGTGGGTTTGGTTGTATTCAGGAGAGGTCTCAGTGGGTTTGGTTGTAATTCAGGAGAGGTCTCAGTGGGTTTGGTTGTATTCAGGAGAGGTCTCAGTGGGTTTGGTTGTATTCAGGAGAGGTCTCAGTGGGTTTGGTTGTAATTCAGGAGAGGTCTCAGTGGGGTTGGTTGTAATTCAGGAGAGGTCTCAGTGGGTTTGGTTGTAATTCAGGAGAGGTCTCAGTGGGTTTGGTTGTATTCAGGAGAGGTCTCAGTGGGTTTGGTTGTATTCAGGAGAGGTCTCAGTGGGTTTGGTTGTAATTCAGGAGAGGTCTCAGTGGGTTTGGTTGTAATTCAGGAGAGGTCTCAGTGGGTTGGTTGTAATTCAGGAGAGGTCTCAGTGGGTTTGGTTGTATTCAGGAGAGGTCTCAGTGGGTTTGGTTGTAATTCAGGAGAGGTCTCAGTGGGTTTGGTTGTAATTCAGGAGAGGTCTCAGTGAGTTGGTTGTAATTCAGGAGAGGTCTCAGTGGGTTTGGTTGTAATTCAGGAGAGGTCTCAGTGAGTTGGTTGTAATTCAGGAGAGGTCTCAGTGGGTTTGGTTGTATTCAGGAGAGGTCTCAGTGGGTTGGTTGTATTTAGGAGAGGTCTCAGTGGGTTTGGTTGTATTCAGGAGAGGTCTCAGTGGGTTTGGTTGTATTTAGGAGAGGTCTCAGTGGGTTTGGTTGTATTCAGGAGAGGTCTCAGTGGGTTGGTTGTAATTCAGGAGAGGTCTCAGTGGGTTTGGTTGTATTCAGGAGAGGTCTCAGTGGGTTTGGTTGTATTCAGGAGAGGTCTCAGTGGGTTTGGTTGTATTCAGGAGAGGTCTCAGTGGGTTTGGTTGTAATTCAGGAGAGGTCTCAGTGGGTTTGGTTGTAATTCAGGAGAGGTCTCAGTGGGTTGGTTGTAATTCAGGAGAGGTCTCAGTGGGTTTGGTTGTATTCAGGAGAGGTCTCAGTGGGGTTGGTTGTAATTCAGGAGAGATCTCAGTGGGTTGGTTGTAATTCAGGAGAGGTCTCAGTGGGTTTGGTTGTAATTCAGGAGAGGTCTCAGTGGGTTTGGTTGTAATTCAGGAGAGGTCTCAGTGAGTTTGGTTGTAATTCAGGAGAGGTCTCAGTGGGTTTGGTTGTAATTCAGGAGAGGTCTCAGTGGGTTTGGTTGTAATTCAGGAGAGGTCTCAGTGGGTTTGGTTGTATTCAGGAGAGGTCTCAGTGGGTTTGGTTGTAATTCAGGAGAGGTCTCAGTGGGTTTGGTTGTAATTCAGGAGAGGTCTCAGTGGGTTTGGTTGTATTCAGGAGAGGTCTCAGTGGGTTTGGTTGTATTCAGGAGAGGTCTCAGTGGGTTTGGTTGTATTCAGGAGAGGTCTCAGTGGGTTTGGTTGTAATTCAGGAGAGGTCTCAGTGGGTTTGGTTGTATTCAGGAGAGGTCTCAGTGGGGTTGGTTGTATTCAGGAGAGGTCTCAGTGGGGTTGGTTGTATTCAGGAGAGGTCTCAGTGGGGTTGGTTGTATTCAGGAGAGGTCTCAGTGGGGTTGGTTGTATTCAGGAGAGGTCTCAGTGGGTTTGGTTGTAATTCAGGAGAGGTCTCAGTGGGTTGGTTGTATTCAGGAGAGGTCTCAGTGGGTTCGGTTGTATTCAGGAGAGGTCTCAGTGGGTTTGGTTGTAATTCAGGAGAGGTCTCAGTGGGTTTGGTTGTATTCAGGAGAGGTCTCAGTGGGTTTGGTTGTATTCAGGAGAGGTCTCAGTGGGTTTGGTTGTATTCAGGAGAGGTCTCAGTGGGTTTGGTTGTAATTCAGGAGAGGTCTCAGTGGGTTTGGTTGTATTCAGGAGAGGTCTCAGTGGGTTTGGTTGTAATTCAGGAGAGGTCTCAGTGAGTTGGTTGTAATTCAGGAGAGGTCTCAGTGGGTTTGGTTGTATTCAGGAGAGGTCTCAGTGGGTTGGTTGTATTTAGGAGAGGTCTCAGTGGGTTTGGTTGTATTCAGGAGAGGTCTCAGTGGGTTTGGTTGTATTTATGAGAGGTCTCAGTGGGTTTGGTTGTATTCAGGAGAGGTCTCAGTGGGTTGGTTGTAATTCAGGAGAGGTCTCAGTGGGTTTGGTTGTATTCAGGAGAGGTCTCAGTGGGTTTGGTTGTAATTCAGGAGAGGTCTCGGTGGGTTTGGTTGTATTCAGGAGAGGTCTCAGTGAGTTGATTGTATTCAGGAGAGGTCTCAGTGGGTTTGGTTGTAATTCAGGAGAGGTCTCAGTGGGTTGGTTGTAATTCAGGAGAGGTCTCAGTGGGTTGGTTGTAATTCAGGAGAGGTCTCAGTGAGTTTGGTTGTAATTCAGGAGAGGTCTCAGTGGGTTTGGTTGTAATTCAGGAGAGGTCTCAGTGGGTTTGGTTGTAATTCAGGAGAGGTCTCAGTGGGTTTGGTTGTATTCAGGAGAGGTCTCAGTGGGTTTGGTTGTAATTCAGGAGAGGTCTCAGTGGGTTTGGTTGTAATTCAGGAGAGGTCTCAGTGGGTTTGGTTGTATTCAGGAGAGGTCTCAGTGGGTTTGGTTGTATTCAGGAGAGGTCTCAGTGGGTTTGGTTGTAATTCAGGAGAGGTCTCAGTGGGTTTGGTTGTAATTCAGGAGAGGTCTCAGTGGGTTTGGTTGTAATTCAGGAGAGGTCTCAGTGGGTTGGTTGTAATTCAGGAGAGGTCTCAGTGGGTTTGGTTGTATTCAGGAGAGGTCTCAGTGGGTTGGTTGTAATTCAGGAGAGGTCTCAGTGGGTTTGGTTGTATTCAGGAGAGGTCTCAGTGGGTTTGGTTGTATTCAGGAGAGGTCTCAGTGGGTTTGGTTGTAATTCAGGAGAGGTCTCAGTGGGTTTGGTTGTAATTCAGGAGAGGTCTCAGTGGGTTTGGTTGTATTCAGGAGAGGTCTCAGTGGGTTTGGTTGTAATTCAGGAGAGTTCTCAGTGGGTTTGGTTGTATTCAGGAGAGGTCTCAGTGGGTTTGGTTGTAATTCAGGAGAGGTCTCAGTGGGTTTGGTTGTATTCAGGAGAGGTCTCAGTGGGTTTGGTTGTATTCAGGAGAGGTCTCAGTGGGTTTGGTTGTAATTCAGGAGAGGTCTCAGTGGGGTTGGTTGTAATTCAGGAGAGGTCTCAGTGGGTTTGGTTGTAATTCAGGAGAGGTCTCAGTGGGTTTGGTTGTATTCAGGAGAGGTCTCAGTGGGTTTGGTTGTAATTCAGGAGAGGTCTCAGTGGGTTTGGTTGTAATTCAGGAGAGGTCTCAGTGGGTTTGGTTGTATTCAGGAGAGGTCTCAGTGGGTTTGGTTGTAATTCAGGAGAGGTCTCAGTGGGTTTGGTTGTATTCAGGAGAGGTCTCAGTGGGTTTGGTTGTATTCAGGAGAGGTCTCAGTGGGTTTGGTTGTATTCAGGAGAGGTCTCAGTGGGTTTGGTTGTAATTCAGGAGAGGTCTCAGTGGGTTTGGTTGTATTCAGGAGAGGTCTCAGTGGGTTTGGTTGTAATTTAGGAGAGGTCTCAGTGGGTTTGGTTGTATTTAGGAGAGGTCTCAGTGGGTTTGGTTGTATTCAGGAGAGGTCTCAGTGGGTTTGGTTGTATTCAGGAGAGGTCTCAGTGGGTTTGGTTGTAATTCAGGAGAGGTCTCAGTGGGTTTGGTTGTATTCAGGAGAGGTCTCAGTGGGTTTGGTTGTAATTCAGGAGAGGTCTCAGTGGGTTTGGTTGTATTCAGGAGAGGTCTCAGTGGGTTTGGTTGTAATTCAGGAGAGGTCTCAGTGGGTTTGGTTGTATTCAGGAGAGGTCTCAGTGGGTTTGGTTGTATTCAGGAGAGGTCTCAGTGGGTTTGGTTGTAATTCAGGAGAGGTCTCAGTGGGGTTGGTTGTAATTCAGGAGAGGTCTCAGTGGGTTTGGTTGTAATTCAGGAGAGGTCTCAGTGGGTTTGGTTGTAATTCAGGAGAGGTCTCAGTGGGTTGGTTGTAATTCAGGAGAGGTCTCAGTGGGTTTGGTTGTATTCAGGAGAGGTCTCAGTGGGTTGGTTGTAATTCAGGAGAGGTCTCAGTGGGTTTGGTTGTATTCAGGAGAGGTCTCAGTGGGTTTGGTTGTAATTCAGGAGAGGTCTCAGTGGGTTTGGTTGTATTCAGGAGAGGTCTCAGTGGGTTTGGTTGTATTCAGGAGAGGTCTCAGTGGGTTTGGTTGTAATTCAGGAGAGGTCTCAGTGGGGTTGGTTGTAATTCAGGAGAGGTCTCAGTGGGTTTGGTTGTAATTCAGGAGAGGTCTCAGTGGGTTTGGTTGTATTCAGGAGAGGTCTCAGTGGGTTTGGTTGTATTCAGGAGAGGTCTCAGTGGGTTTGGTTGTAATTCAGGAGAGGTCTCAGTGGGTTTGGTTGTAATTCAGGAGAGGTCTCAGTGGGTTGGTTGTAATTCAGGAGAGGTCTCAGTGGGTTTGGTTGTATTCAGGAGAGGTCTCAGTGGGTTTGGTTGTAATTCAGGAGAGGTCTCAGTGGGTTTGGTTGTAATTCAGGAGAGGTCTCAGTGAGTTGGTTGTAATTCAGGAGAGGTCTCAGTGGGTTTGGTTGTAATTCAGGAGAGGTCTCAGTGAGTTGGTTGTAATTCAGGAGAGGTCTCAGTGGGTTTGGTTGTATTCAGGAGAGGTCTCAGTGGGTTGGTTGTATTTAGGAGAGGTCTCAGTGGGTTTGGTTGTATTCAGGAGAGGTCTCAGTGGGTTTGGTTGTATTTAGGAGAGGTCTCAGTGGGTTTGGTTGTATTCAGGAGAGGTCTCAGTGGGTTGGTTGTAATTCAGGAGAGGTCTCAGTGGGTTTGGTTGTATTCAGGAGAGGTCTCAGTGGGTTTGGTTGTATTCAGGAGAGGTCTCAGTGGGTTTGGTTGTATTCAGGAGAGGTCTCAGTGGGTTTGGTTGTAATTCAGGAGAGGTCTCAGTGGGTTTGGTTGTAATTCAGGAGAGGTCTCAGTGGGTTTGGTTGTAATTCAGGAGAGGTCTCAGTGGGTTGGTTGTAATTCAGGAGAGGTCTCAGTGGGTTTGGTTGTATTCAGGAGAGGTCTCAGTGGGGTTGGTTGTAATTCAGGAGAGGTCTCAGTGGGTTGGTTGTAATTCAGGAGAGGTCTCAGTGGGTTTGGTTGTAATTCAGGAGAGGTCTCAGTGGGTTTGGTTGTAATTCAGGAGAGGTCTCAGTGAGTTTGGTTGTAATTCAGGAGAGGTCTCAGTGGGTTTGGTTGTAATTCAGGAGAGGTCTCAGTGGGTTTGGTTGTAATTCAGGAGAGGTCTCAGTGGGTTTGGTTGTATTCAGGAGAGGTCTCAGTGGGTTTGGTTGTAATTCAGGAGAGGTCTCAGTGGGTTTGGTTGTAATTCAGGAGAGGTCTCAGTGGGTTTGGTTGTATTCAGGAGAGACTCAGTGGGTTGGTTGTAATTCAGGAGAGGTCTCAGTGGGTTTGGTTGTATTCAGGAGAGGTCTCAGTGGGTTTGGTTGTATTCAGGAGAGGTCTCATTGGGTTTGGTTGTATTCAGGAGAGGTCTCAGTGGGTTTGGTTGTAATTCAGGAGAGGTCTCAGTGGGTTTGGTTGTAATTCAGGAGAGGTCTCAGTGGGTTTGGTTGTAATTCAGGAGAGGTCTCAGTGGGTTGGTTGTAATTCAGGAGAGGTCTCAGTGGGTTTGGTTGTATTCAGGAGAGGTCTCAGTGGGTTGGTTGTAATTCAGGAGAGGTCTCAGTGGGTTTGGTTGTAATTCAGGAGAGGTCTCAGTGGGTTTGGTTGTATTCAGGAGAGGTCTCAGTGGGTTTGGTTGTATTCAGGAGAGGTCTCAGTGGGTTTGGTTGTAATTTAGGAGAGGTCTCAGTGGGTTTGGTTGTATTTAGGAGAGGTCTCAGTGGGTTTGGTTGTATTCAGGAGAGGTCTCAGTGGGTTTGGTTGTATTCAGGAGAGGTCTCAGTGGGTTTGGTTGTAATTCAGGAGAGGTCTCAGTGGGTTTGGTTGTATTCAGGAGAGGTCTCAGTGGGTTTGGTTGTAATTCAGGAGAGGTCTCAGTGGGTTTGGTTGTATTCAGGAGAGGTCTCAGTGGGTTTGGTTGTAATTCAGGAGAGGTCTCAGTGGGTTTTGTTGTATTCAGGAGAGGTCTCAGTGGGTTTGGTTGTATTCAGGAGAGGTCTCAGTGGGTTTGGTTGTAATTCAGGAGAGGTCTCAGTGGGGTTGGTTGTAATTCAGGAGAGGTCTCAGTGGGTTTGGTTGTAATTCAGGAGAGGTCTCAGTGGGTTTGGTTGTAATTCAGGAGAGGTCTCAGTGGGTTGCTTGTAATTCAGGAGAGGTCTCAGTGGGTTTGGTTGTATTCAGGAGAGGTCTCAGTGGGTTGGTTGTAATTCAGGAGAGGTCTCAGTGGGTTTGGTTGTATTCAGGAGAGGTCTCAGTGGGTTTGGTTGTATTCAGGAGAGGTCTCAGTGGGTTTGGTTGTATTCAGGAGAGGTCTCAGTGGGTTTGGTTGTAATTCAGGAGAGGTCTCAGTGGGTTTGGTTGTAATTCAGGAGAGGTCTCAGTGGGTTTGGTTGTAATTCAGGAGAGGTCTCAGTGGGTTTGGTTGTATTCAGGAGAGGTCTCAGTGGGTTTGGTTGTAATTCAGGACAGGTCTCAGTGGGTTTGGTTGTATTCAGGAGAGGTCTCAGTGGGTTTGGTTGTAATTCAGGAGAGGTCTCAGTGGGTTTGGTTGTATTCAGGAGAGGTCTCAGTGGGGTTGGTTGTAATTCAGGAGAGGTCTCAGTGGGTTTGGTTGTAATTCAGGAGAGGTCTCAGTGGGTTTGGTTGTATTCAGGAGAGGTCTCAGTGGGTTTGGTTGTAATTCAGGAGAGGTCTCAGTGGGTTTGGTTGTAATTCAGGAGAGGTCTCAGTGGGTTTGGTTGTATTCAGGAGAGGTCTCAGTGGGTTTGGTTGTAATTCAGGAGAGGTCTCAGTGGGTTTGGTTGTATTCAGGAGAGGTCTCAGTGGGTTTGGTTGTATTCAGGAGAGGTCTCAGTGGGTTTGGTTGTATTCAGGAGAGGTCTCAGTGGGTTTGGTTGTAATTCAGGAGAGGTCTCAGTGGGTTTGGTTGTATTCAGGAGAGGTCTCAGTGGGTTTGGTTGTAATTTAGGAGAGGTCTCAGTGGGTTTGGTTGTATTTAGGAGAGGTCTCAGTGGGTTTGGTTGTATTCAGGAGAGGTCTCAGTGGGTTTGGTTGTATTCAGGAGAGGTCTCAGTGGGTTTGGTTGTAATTCAGGAGAGGTCTCAGTGGGTTTGGTTGTATTCAGGAGAGGTCTCAGTGGGTTTGGTTGTAATTCAGGAGAGGTCTCAGTGGGTTTGGTTGTATTCAGGAGAGGTCTCAGTGGGTTTGGTTGTAATTCAGGAGAGGTCTCAGTGGGTTTGGTTGTATTCAGGAGAGGTCTCAGTGGGTTTGGTTGTATTCAGGAGAGGTCTCAGTGGGTTTGGTTGTAATTCAGGAGAGGTCTCAGTGGGGTTGGTTGTAATTCAGGAGAGGTCTCAGTGGGTTTGGTTGTATTCAGGAGAGGTCTCAGTGGGTTGGTTGTATTTAGGAGAGGTCTCAGTGGGTTTGGTTGTATTCAGGAGAGGTCTCAGTGGGTTTGGTTGTATTTAGGAGAGGTCTCAGTGGGTTTGGTTGTATTCAGGAGAGGTCTCAGTGGGTTGGTTGTAATTCAGGAGAGGTCTCAGTGGGTTTGGTTGTATTCAGGAGAGGTCTCAGTGGGTTTGGTTGTATTCAGGAGAGGTCTCAGTGGGTTTGGTTGTATTCAGGAGAGGTCTCAGTGGGTTTGGTTGTAATTCAGGAGAGGTCTCAGTGGGTTTGGTTGTAATTCAGGAGAGGTCTCAGTGGGTTTGGTTGTAATTCAGGAGAGGTCTCAGTGGGTTGGTTGTAATTCAGGAGAGGTCTCAGTGGGTTTGGTTGTATTCAGGAGAGGTCTCAGTGGGGTTGGTTGTAATTCAGGAGAGGTCTCAGTGGGTTTGGTTGTAATTCAGGAGAGGTCTCAGTGGGTTTGGTTGTATTCAGGAGAGGTCTCAGTGGGTTTGGTTGTAATTCAGGAGAGGTCTCAGTGGGTTTGGTTGTAATTCAGGAGAGGTCTCAGTGGGTTTGGTTGTATTCAGGAGAGGTCTCAGTGGGTTTGGTTGTAATTCAGGAGAGGTCTCAGTGGGTTTGGTTGTATTCAGGAGAGGTCTCAGTGGGTTTGGTTGTATTCAGGAGAGGTCTCAGTGGGTTTGGTTGTATTCAGGAGAGGTCTCATTGGGTTTGGTTGTAATTCAGGAGAGGTCTCAGTGGGTTTGGTTGTATTCAGGAGAGGTCTCAGTGGGTTTGGTTGTAATTTAGGAGAGGTCTCAGTGGGTTTGGTTGTATTTAGGAGAGGTCTCAGTGGGTTTGGTTTTATTCAGGAGAGGTCTCAGTGGGTTTGGTTGTATTCAGGAGAGGTCTCAGTGGGTTTGGTTGTAATTCAGGAGAGGTCTCAGTGGGTTTGGTTGTATTCAGGAGAGGTCTCAGTGGGTTTGGTTGTAATTCAGGAGAGGTCTCAGTGGGTTTGGTTGTATTCAGGAGAGGTCTCAGTGGGTTTGGTTGTAATTCAGGAGAGGTCTCAGTGGGTTTGGTTGTATTCAGGAGAGGTCTCAGTGGGTTTGGTTGTATTCAGGAGAGGTCTCAGTGGGTTTGGTTGTAATTCAGGAGAGGTCTCAGTGGGGTTGGTTGTAATTCAGGAGAGGTCTCAGTGGGTTTGGTTGTAATTCAGGAGAGGTCTCAGTGGGTTTGGTTGTATTCAGGAGAGGTCTCAGTGGGTTTGGTTGTAATTCAGGAGAGGTCTCAGTGGGTTTGGTTGTAATTCAGGAGAGGTCTCAGTGGGTTGGTTGTAATTCAGGAGAGGTCTCAGTGGGTTTGGTTGTATTCAGGAGAGGTCTCAGTGGGTTTGGTTGTAATTCAGGAGAGGTCTCAGTGGGTTTGGTTGTAATTCAGGAGAGGTCTCAGTGAGTTGGTTGTAATTCAGGAGAGGTCTCAGTGGGTTTGGTTGTAATTCAGGAGAGGTCTCAGTGAGTTGGTTGTAATTCAGGAGAGGTCTCAGTGGGTTTGGTTGTATTCAGGAGAGGTCTCAGTGGGTTGGTTGTATTTAGGAGAGGTCTCAGTGGGTTTGGTTGTATTCAGGAGAGGTCTCAGTGGGTTTGGTTGTATTTAGGAGAGGTCTCAGTGGGTTTGGTTGTATTCAGGAGAGGTCTCAGTGGGTTGGTTGTAATTCAGGAGAGGTCTCAGTGGGTTTGGTTGTATTCAGGAGAGGTCTCAGTGGGTTTGGTTGTATTCAGGAGAGGTCTCAGTGGGTTTGGTTGTATTCAGGAGAGGTCTCAGTGGGTTTGGTTGTAATTCAGGAGAGGTCTCAGTGGGTTTGGTTGTAATTCAGGAGAGGTCTCAGTGGGTTTGGTTGTAATTCAGGAGAGGTCTCAGTGGGTTGGTTGTAATTCAGGAGAGGTCTCAGTGGGTTTGGTTGTATTCAGGAGAGGTCTCAGTGGGGTTGGTTGTAATTCAGGAGAGGTCTCAGTGGGTTGGTTGTAATTCAGGAGAGGTCTCAGTGGGTTTGGTTGTAATTCAGGAGAGGTCTCAGTGGGTTTGGTTGTAATTCAGGAGAGGTCTCAGTGAGTTTGGTTGTAATTCAGGAGAGGTCTCAGTGGGTTTGGTTGTAATTCAGGAGAGGTCTCAGTGGGTTTGGTTGTAATTCAGGAGAGGTCTCAGTGGGTTTGGTTGTATTCAGGAGAGGTCTCAATGGGTTTGGTTGTAATTCAGGAGAGGTCTCAGTGGGTTTGGTTGTAATTCAGGAGAGGTCTCAGTGGGTTTGGTTGTATTCAGGAGAGACTCAGTGGGTTGGTTGTAATTCAGGAGAGGTCTCAGTGGGTTTGGTTGTAATTCAGGAGAGGTCTCAGTGGGTTGGTTGTAATTAGGTCCCAGTCCTGAAGTTGTATTTTTTCATTTATTTAATATTGGGGGGAAGCAATGTTATCTATCTGGCAAGGGGTCATGAAGGTTCCCTGTGCAATATGCTCTATAACTATACAGAATCAAATGGATGAGAGTATTTTTCCTGTCTGCTGTCACCATTCTATTGTGTTGGATTTCTGTATCTGGCTGTACAAAGAGTCTGACCAGAATATCATTCTAGTTCTATGGTTCTAGCAACTCACATTTTCTGCTGCTCGAGTTCCTGTTCCTCTTGTAAAATATTGTGTCATGACATGGCCCTTTCTGGGTATAGATCATGGCTTCTCTCTCTCTCAGACATAGAATGCCCCACATGACTTCTACCACAGGATGTTGGTGGCACCTAAATTGGGGGATAAGGGCTCATAGTAATGACTGTTATCTAGTTCTGTTATCTCAGGTCGTAGATTCCTGTTGGAGACTCTCTCCCCCTGATCATGCAGAAAGAGAGAGTACAGAGACAGAACAAGGGATTTCACTAAACTCCTAAATCCCCAAAATGGGAATATGAAACAAAATGTGCACTTGGGTCCGTGGACACTTAAGAGATGGGTATGATGAGTGTGTTTCATTTGGTGACCTCAGAGAGGACAGGAAACACATAATTATATCTCTGAATGTACATTTCTCAATTATGGGGTTTGCATCTAATTATTGTATAAAATGAATGAGTAAAGATGAAGCTATTTGTGATTTAATGTGATGTTAAACCTTTAATGTGAGATAATTGTATTCCCTTTTAAGTTTAACTAAGTCACTGGCCCGCCCCCTTAACACAGACATGATCAGGCATCATAGAATCGCCTTTTCTACTGTTACGAATAAAAAACCCTCCCGAGGAAATCCTCTTGAGACCACGCGTACCTCGGTGTAAACTGAGGTGGCACAGGTTTGAGTACCAAGATGAAGCAAACTCACAGCATGAGCTGTGATTGCGAATAGTTATTGAATTCCTAACCATACCACATGGACCATTGTCTAGACGGCTGGAAAGGGTTCAACTCGTCCTGGAGATCTACTGTCCTGTAGGTTTTCAGTCAAACCCTAATTTAACATACCTGATTCAGCTAGTAAAGGTCTTGTTGAGCAGCTAGTTAGTAGAATCATATGTGTTAAATTAGGGGTGGACTGAAAACCCACAGGATGGTAGATCTCCAGGAGAGGGTTGGGCAGCCCTGGTGTCGACCAATTTGGGTTTCCAATCACTCACCCCCCAAAAAATATGTATTTTTTTATTTCACCTTAATTTAACCAGGTAAGCTAGTTCAGAACAAGTTCTAATTTACAACTGTGACCTGGCCAAGATAAAGCAAAGAAGTGCGACACAAACAACAACACAGAGTTACACATGTAATAAACAAGCGTATAGTCAATAACACAATAGAAAAAAAGAAAGTCTATATACAGTGTGTGCAAATGGCGTGAGGAGGAAAGGCAATAAATAGGCCGTAGTAGGGAAGTAATTACAAATTAGCAGATTAACACTGGAGTGATAGGTGAGCAGATGATGATGTGCAAGTAGTGATACTGGTGTGCAACACAGCAAAAAAGTAAGTAAAAACAATATGGGGATGAGGTAGGCAGATTGGGTGGGCTATTTACAGATGGACTATGTACAGCTGCAGCGATCGGTTAGCTGCTCAGATAGCTGATGTTTAAAGTTAGTGAGGGAAATATAAATCTCCAGCTTCGGCGATTTTTGCAATTCGTTTCAGTCACTGGCAGCAGAGAACTGGAAGGAAAGGCGGCCAAAGGAGGTTTATTTATTTACTTTTCTGTTATTTTGCACACCAGTATCTCTACCTGGACATGACCATCTGATCATTTATCACTCCAGTGTTAATCTGCAAAATTGTAATTATTCGCCTACCTCCTCTTGCATTTTGCACACAATGAATATAGACTATTTTTTTCTACTGTGTTATTGACTTGTTTATTGTTTATTCCATGTGTAACTCTGTGTTGTTGTCTGTTCACACTGCTATGCTTTATCTTGGCCAGGTCGCAGTTGTAAATGAGAACTTGTTCTCAACTAGCCTACCTGGTTAAATAAAGGTGAAATAAAAATATATAAATAAATAAAAATACTGTATAGGCAGGCAATGGAAAAGTACCCACATCAAAAATATCCCACTTCCTGGATGGATTTTCCTCATGTTTTCGCCTGCAATATCAATTATGTTATACTCACAGACATTATCTTAACAGTTTTGAAAACTCTAGAGTGTTTTCTATCTAATACTACCATGCACATGCATATCCTAGCTTATGGGCCTGAGTAACAGGCATTTTACATTGTGCACCTCCGTCATCCAGTATTCAAAATACTGCCCTTTACCCAAGAGAGGTTTTAAAGACCTAGTAATCTTTTACATCAATAGCAGTCAATATTTAATCCTCACCTTATTTTGTCTCATCTGAAAGTTGTAAATTATTGGTTATCTTTACGAACCCTGGCTAACAATTTGAATCAGCAATACAAAATTTGGTTTGATTATTTATTTACTAAATACCTAAATAATCACACAGAATTACATCGACACAGAATGGATCATACATTGATTACAAATTATGGAAAACGTCCCTCGCGGACAGAACAGATATCACAGCTGGTTGAGTTTGAGTGAAAGAACGGGAAGACTGAGGAGCAAAAAGGTTTTGTGTCTCTATCAGGCCGTAGACAGTTATGCTATCGTAAATACAGTATCTTATGCATTCTAAATAACCACCCATTTGAAAAAGGAGAATGCAATCAATATTAAACTCTGAGCTGCGCTTCGGAAGATTGGTCGTAGATCGACGGGAGGGTTGGTCCAGCATGGATCTCTGGTCCTCTGAAGAATGAACTGGAGCGTGGTAGAATGGATACTCTGTTCGTCCTCTCCTAGCCCATGTTTAGCGGGCGGAGAGGGTATCACTTCTTTAGTGAATAAGAGTTCAAAGTTCATACCAAGTTGCCATACTTTTAAGCTCATGCTATATTCTGGCTGGTATAGTCGAAATTCATCCTTTCGGCGTGTTGACCGTCATCTTCACGTTGGAATTCGATGCTAATTTTGTTAGGATATTATCTCAGCCCTTTTAATGTAGGACCGTCGCTCTAACGTCCTCGGAACAGGAAGTTACATTTTTGTCAACGGGTTTATATAGTGGTAAAAGAAGGGCATGTTTCATAGTTTTACAACCCATGTCTGTTCACTTGGGTGGGGCCTCTGAGTGAGCAGAGTTGTGTTCTTCTGACAAACCGTTCTCTCATTAAGAAGCTATAAAGAAGCTAAAAATTACATTTATTTGTTTCACATAGTTTCATATTTAAACATTTAAGTTGCACAACAATTCCATGTGAATCTGATAACTAGAATGTGTAGATTTTCCAAGATACAGTTTATGTTGTCCTTTCATCAATAATCATGTCTCAGACGTCAATTGAACTGACATCATATTCATCAAGTCCCAACACATATTTTCAACTGGTTGCATTACTGAAATATGGTTCCGTTTCCCATCTTTTGATGCCACCAGACTCTCCCTCAATGTTAACAAAGGCTTTACTAGAGTCACATTGGTAGAGTAGAGAGAGGAAAAAGGTATTTACGGAGGTCATAAACCTCCCCCATCAGGCCAACGTCATAACAGGAGGCTCGGGCAAGTAGCTGCGGGGGGTGCGGAGCTGTTGGCCGATGTTGGGGTAGTTAGGAGGAAAGCATGGCCAGTTGTAGAGAAATGCTTATTGAAATGTTCGATTATCATGGATGTATCGGTCGTGACCGTGTTACCTAGCCTCAGAGCAGTGGGAGGAGGTGCTCTTGTTCTCCATGGACTTTACAATGTGGTGATCGATGGTATCAAAAGCAGCACTAAGGTCTCGGAGCACGAGGACAGATGCAGAACCTTGGTCTGATGCCATTAAAAGGTCATTTACCACCTTCATGAGTGCAGCCTCAGTGCTAAACCAGACTGAAGCGTTTCGTATACATTGCTTGTCTTCAGGCCGGCAGTGAGTTGCTGCGCAACAGCTTTTTCTAAAGATTTTGGGAGGAATGTGAGATTTGATATAGACTGATAGTTTTTGATATTTTCTGTGTCACGGTTTGGCTTTTTCAAGAGAGGCTTTATTACTGCCACTTTTAGTGAGTCTGGTACACATCTGGTGGATAGGGAGCCGTTAATTATGTTCAACATAGGAGGGCCAAGCACAGGAAGCAGCTCTTTCAGTAGTTTAATTGGAATAAGGTCCAGTATGCAGCTTGAAGGTTTAGAGGCCATGAATAATTTCATCAATGTATCAAGATATATAGTATTAAAAAACTTGAGTGTCTCCCTTTATCCTAGGTCCTGGCAGAGTTGTGCAGACTCAGGATAACTGAGCTTTTGAGAAATAGGCAGATTTAAACAGGAGTCCGTAATTTGCTTTCTAATAATCATGATATTTTCATCAGAGGTTTATGAAATTATCACTGCTGAAGTGAAAGCCATCCTTGTCACGCCTTGGTCATAGTGTTTTGTGTTTTCGTTATATATTTGGTCAGGCCAGGGTGTGACATGGGTTTAAATGTTGTGTTTCGTATTGGGGGTTTTGTAGTTATTGGGATTGCGGCTGAGTAGGGGTGTAGCATAGGTTGGCTGCCTGAGGCGGTTCTCAATCAGAGTCAGGTGATTCTTGTTGTCTCTGATTGGGAACCGTATTTAGGTAGCCGGGGTTTCACTGTGTATTTCGTGGGTGATTGTTCCTGTCTCAGTGTAGTGTTCACCAGATAGGCTGTATTAGGTTTCACGTTCCGTTTGTTGTTTTTGTATTTTTAAGTTATTTCATGTATCGTCATTTGTTTCATTAAAGACATGAGTAACCACCACGCTGCATTTCGGTCCGACTCTCTTTCGACAAATGAAGAATGCCGTTACAGAATCACCCACCACACACGGACCGAGTGGCGTGGTAACAGGCAGCGACAGCAGGAGCAGCAAAAGAAGGATGAATTATTCGGAGAATGGACATGGGAAGACGTTATGGACAGCAGAGGTATGGAGTATACTACGTGGGAAGAAATAGACAGGTGGGCGGTCGACCCAGAGAGAGTGCCGGAGCCCGCCTGGGATTCGCTGGAGCAGTGCGAAGAGGGCTATAGGAGAATGGAGTCGAAGAGAAAGACACGGCGGCGCAGAAGGAAACCCGAAAGTCACCCCCAAAAATGTATTGGGGGAGGGCTCAGGGAGAGAGTGGCAGATTCAGGAGTCAGACCTGAGCCAACTCTCCCTGTTAATCGTGAGGAGCAGCGATCAAAGGACTTCTGGACTTGGGAGGAGATATTAGACGGAAAAGCACCCTGGGCTCAGCCTGGAGAATATCGCCATCCCAAGGAAGAACTGGAGGCCGAAAAAGCGGAGAGGCGCTGGTATGAGGAGGCAGCACGGCGACGCGGATGGAAGCCTGAGAGTCAGCCCCCAAAAATTATTGGGGGGGGGGCTTACAGGGAGTATGGTTATGCCAGGTAGGAGACCTGCGCAAACTCCCTGTGCTTACCGGGGGGCTAGAGAGACCGGGCAGGCACCGTGTTATGCTATGGAGCGCACAGTGTTTCCAGTGCGGGTGCATAGCCCGGTGCGGTTCATACCAGCCCTTCGTATTGGCCGGGCTAGAGTGGGCATCGAGCCAGGTAAGGTTGGGCAGGCTCGGTGCTCAAGAGCTCCAGTGCGGTTGCACGGTCCGGTCTATCCAGAGCCACCTCCACACACCAGTCCTCCGGTAGCAGCTCCCCACACTAGGCTTCCTGTGCGTGTCCTCGGTCCAGTACCACCAGTGCCAGCACCACGCATCAGGCCTACAGTGCGCCTCGCCTCTCCTGTGCTGTCGGAGTCTCCCGCCTGTTCAGCACTATCAGAGCTTTTCTCCTCTTCTGCGCTGTCGGAGTCTCCCGCCTGTTCAGCGCTATCAGAGCATTCCTCCTCTACAGCGCTGCCGGAGCCTTCTGCCTGTTCGGAGCAGCCTGAGCTGTCAGTCTGCATGAAGCAGCCAGAGCTGTCAGTCTGCATGAAGCAGCCAGAGCTGTCAGTCTGCATGAAGCAGCCAGATCTGCCAGTCAACCAGTCTCTTCCAGATCTGCCAGTCAACCAGAATCTTCCAGATCTGCTAGTCAACCAGAATCTTCCAGATCCGCCAGCCAGCCAGGATCTACCGGAGCCTACTACCTGCCTGAGCTTCATCTCAGTACTGGGCTTCCTCTCAGTACTGGGCTTCCTCTCAGTACTGGGCTTTCTCTCAGTACTGGGCTTCCCCTCAGTCCCGGGCTGCCCCTCAGTTCCGGGCTGCCCCTCAGTTCCGGACTGCCCCTCAGTTCCGAGCTGCCCTTCAGTCCCGAGCTGCCCTTCAGTCCCGAGCTGCCCTTCAGTCCCGAGCTGCCCCTCAGTCCCGAGCTGCCACTCAGTCCCGAGCTGCCCCTCAGTCACGAGCTGCTCCTCAGTTCAGTGGGGTTCTGGGTGAGGACTATTAGGCCATGGTCGGCGGCGAGGGTGGATTATCCCAGGACGCGAAGGGGAGGAACTATGACATTAATGGAGTGGGGTCCATGTCCCGAGCCGGAACCGCCACCATGGACAGACGCACACCCGGACCCTCCCTATGGTTTTGAGGTGCGTCCGGGAGTCCGCACCTTAGGGGGGGGGGGTTCTGTCACGCCTTGGTCATAGTGTTTTGTGTTTTCGTTATATATTTGGTCAGGCCAGGGTGTGACATGGGTTTAAATGTTGTGTTTCGTATTGGGGGTTTTGTAGTTATTGGGATTGCGGCTGAGTAGGGGTGTAGCATAGGTTGGCTGCCTGAGGCGGTTCTCAATCAGAGTCAGGTGATTCTCGTTGTCTCTGATTGGGAACCGTATTTAGGTAGCCGGGGTTTCACTGTGTATTTCGTGGGTGATTGTTCCTGTCTCTGTGTAGTGTTCACCAGATAGGCTGCATTAGGTTTCACGTTCCGTTTGTTATTTCATGTATCGTCATTTGTTTCATTAAAGACATGAGTAACCACCACGCTGCATTTCGGTCCGACTCTCTTTCGATAAACGAAGAACGCCGTTACAATCCTCTCTTGGGGAATGCTGCTTTTTAGTTAGCTTTGTGACGGTATCAAAATGTATTCAGGATTGCTCTTATTCTCCTCAAAGTTGGAAAAATAGGATGATCGAGCAGCAGTGAGGGCTCTTCGATACTGCACGGTGATGCGGTAGCACAAAAAAGTGCTCTGATGACACCTCCTTCGCTGGGTCAGCACACACCGTCACCGCCGGCTCCGTCTCTTGAGTGGGGGCCGGATAGCTGGCCCGAGGAGATGCCTTGCATTCGGGCACCACCCCCAGAAAGGGGAGAGAATGGGCCATCGACGGAACGAGGAAAAGCTAGACTCGCAGTAGAATTTCAATGGGTTAAACTGATGCAAGAGTTGGGGACAGAGGATGCATCTGTCATTAGTAATGTTTCACGGTAACATGTCAAACTGACCTTTTACAGAAATAGCTCGCCACAAGGTTAGAATATGACTCAGCGCTAAAGCCGACCTTGTACTGAAAAGAGTATATAAGGAGATGCTTTCCTTAAGAGGGCATGATAGTGCTACTTGACTTATCACCGACAGACAGCTTGTGATACTTCAACTATCATCAACCTAAAAGGTCATATCTGACTTTCATACTCTAGAACAATTGTATCTCTTGACTTCTGATTTCTGAACGAGACATACTGAGACAACTTCCCTCCACACTCCTCGTGCTGAATAAATCCACCTCCTAACCGAGGTGGGTGAATAGCAACAGTGGTGTTATAAGGGGGTTTTGTCTCGAACCGTTCTCTTCACTAATCAGTAAATCATAGTACAAACTTCTAGCAGGAGAAACAGATATTAAGTGAATGGATAAGCCTCTGGAGAAATTGTGGAAGTGTGGAAGAGTGGAAGAACATACTCTTTGGGGACCAACCAGGTCAACCTGCGCTAAGGTAATTAACCGCTTGTTGTAATACATATATAAGGCATTAATAATAGTAAGTGTTTTGATGATTGTTGATGTTATAGATTAAGGACAAAGAGGAAACTGTAATAACGTGTCCAACTGTGTGACTTGCAAACATTGAATAAAAGTGGAAACTAGCCCCAAAACCCTCGGGGAAGAGAACGCCTCTGACACTCCCGTTCTAGGGGAACAAGTCTAGTTTCTACTGTGACGACCCTCCCACTCTGTCTGCCGTATTCTGTCTTTGTTCTTGTTTCCTTATTAGGATGCCGGTGGGCGGAGTTGGGAGGGTCGTCAGCTACATGGGAAACACCTGGGCCAGGTGTCTCCCAGGATAAATAGACCTCTTCCACATTCATGGAGGAGACTCTCTCCATGCAGACACCCGTTGTAGATTGTGTTGTGGTTCTTGGTGGCCGTTTGTTTGTTTGCTTTGGCACCTTTCATCACCCTGCATTATCACATTCATGCATGCAAAACACTCACTTACACTACTGATTACTGATTACACACACCATTGTATATTATACTTAGTTACTTCTTTAATAAATATAGATTTTGCTACTCCTTATCTCCACGTTGTCTCCCTTTGTTACGGGCTTTGAGCCGGTTCGTGACAAGTGGGGGCTCGTCCGGGATCTTTGAACTATTGGTTTGGGAGACCGTGGAGGTACGTGTTTGGTTTGAATAGTGTTTGAGTGTGATCGGCCCAGTATTGGTTGCCTTTGTTGTTTGGTTTATGTGCTGCGTTGGAGAGAGTATAATGGTTAGTTTCCAGGCCCTGCCTAGCCTGAACTCTTGTTTTACTTTCTGTTGGGACGTCAGTCTGAAGTGAGTAATCTGCTGTGTACCTCGGTGGGAGATTTGGGTAGGGTAGTGGAACTTGCTACCCGGAGCTATAGCCTTTTTCCCCTGATAGGTTTAGCGACGTGTTTCATTTTTTGGAATATGTTGGGCATGGTTAATGTTTGTTATTTTTGTGTGGTGTCTGTGGACTGAGCAGTTGTCTCGGGGCACATCCGTGGCTTGGTGGAATTTGCCAGCATGCTGGGGAGTTCTATTTCCTTGCCAGCGGGCTACAGTGCGTAAATTCCCACCGCAAATCTGCACGAAGACTAGGGTTGAGTTATTGTAGGTTTTGGGGAAGCTCCATATCTCATCTCTCTTCTGTGGTGCTCAGGGTGATTGTCAATTCTCGGGTTGTGTTCTGGTGTGCTCAGCAGAAGGGAAAAGCGATAAAAAAAAAATTTGTGTGATTATGGCGTCTTATGTAGATAAGTTCATTCGCTCTCCATCAGAGGAATTGTTAGATTTAGGTACTAAAGAACAGCTGTTGAAGGTCGCGGAACACTACAAGGTTGAGATTAGTGATAAACGTCTAAAGAATTCTATTAGGTTGATATTGAAAGCCAATCTGATGGAGAGTGGTATTCTTGAAGTTACCACCGGGCCAGCCTCTGCTGAGGATTTGTTGTCTCCCCATAACGTTACAATGGCCATTCCATCGGTTAGTCCTAGTAGCCTTCTTTTTGAACAGCAGAAAGAACTGCTTTTGTTACAGCTAGAGCATGATCGTGAGAAGCTAGAGCATGATCGTGAGAAGCTAGAGCATGATCGTGTGAAATATGAAAAGGAATTGGCATTTAAACAAGATATGGAGCGTGCTAAAATCAAGTTGCAACAAGAACGTATAGAGTTGGTTAGGGAAGGAAAGATCTCAGGGGAGAGTTTGTTTTGGGAAGGTGACCCAGATTTACCTAGGGGTAGTTCCGCTTTTGGTCATGCCCCAGAGACATTTGATATTGTTGGGAACTTGCGGTTATTGCCTCGGTTTAATGAAAGGGACCCCGAGACATTCTTTTCGTTGTTTGAGCGGGTTGCTGACGCTAGGAGTTGGCCTGATTCTGACCGCACTTTAATGTTGCAGTGTGTGCTGACTGGTAAAGCGCAGGAAGCATATTCAGCTCTTAGTGTACACGACAGTGCCAGTTATGATAAAGTTAAAACAGCTGTGTTACAGATTTATGAATTGGTCCCTGAGGCTTACCGCCAACGATTTAGAACTTTAAAAAGGGACGATAACCAGACTCATGTTGAGTTTGCGCGACAGTTATCTTTACAGTTTAATCGCTGGTGTTCCGCCTCTGCAGTTGTGACTTTCCAAGGGCTGTGTGATCTGATTATGTTAGAGCAATTTAAGGACACAATTCCTGATCGTATTGCCACTTATATTAATGAACAGAAAGTAAAGAATGTTGCTGAAGCTGCGGTTTTGGCGGACGAGTATGTGTTGACTCACAAAAGTGTCTTTGCAAAACCCCGTATTCGGAAAGAGTGGGGGCATTCGGATAGATTTGGGCTTCGCTCACCGAGATACTTTGGTTCTCGGGCAGAGTTCTATTCAACTAGGGTTGAACCTGACTCCCATGGTAAGGCTGACTTTGGGCAGGAGTGTCACTACTGTCAAGGTTCAGGTCATTGGAAAAACGAATGTCCACTTCTCAGGTCAAAGGGTGCTTACGCTAAATCTAAGCCTGCTGCGTTAGCTGCACCTGTTCCACATCAGTTCATTCTTGACTCATTTCCTCAGGCCCAGGAGAATGTGAAAGTCCATATTGATCCAGACTATTTACCTTTCATTACAGAAGGTTTTGTGTCTATGTTAGGAAGTAAAGACTTAGTGCCAGTGAAGATCCTGAGAGACACAGGTGCCTCTGAATCATTTGTGTTGGAGTCTGTGTTACCCTTTTCTGCTGAGACTGATTCAGGGAATAGTGTTCTAATTAGGGGAATAGGTTTGAACACTCTGTCAGTTCCATTGCATAAACTGATGTTGGATTGTGGGCTGGTGAAGGGTGAAGTTGTTGTGGGGGTGCGTCCTTCGTTGCCTATTGAGGGTATCGACGTTATCCTTGGGAATAACTTGGCAGGTGAGCGTGTATGGCCAGTCGTGTTTCCATCTCTAGTGGTTTCCACTAAGCCGTCATTTGTTGGGATTCCTGATGAGAGTGTACAGAGTTTCCCAGAGGTGTTCTCTGCGTGTGCAGTGACACGTTCTATGAGCCGTGGCGAACTAGTCACTGCGCCGACTAATGATAATAATACAAAGTATGTCACTGTCTTCCCTGTTATCCCGTTATCTGTAACCCGCTCAGATCTAATCAATGCTCAACGGGATGACCCCACGTTGGAAGAGTTGCGTGATCAAATTGTGCCTATAGAACAGTTGGGAGATGTCGCCCATGGCTATTTCCTCCAAGAGGATGTCCTGATGAGAAAGTGGGTGTCTCATGATAGTGTTTTTCTGGGGGAGGCAATTAGTCAAGTTGTTGTACCAGTTAAGCTTCGTGAGTTGGTGTTGGAAACTTCTCACAGCGACGTTGCTGGACATATGGGGGTGAGGAAAACCTACAATCGCATATTAAGACATTTCTTTTGGCCTAGATTAAAGAGGGATGTTTCTGATTTTATCAAAACTTGTCACACCTGTCAATTAACTGGTAAGCCTAATCAAGCTATTAAACCAGTACCATTGTTTCCTATTCCTGTACTCAGCCAACCTTTTGAGTATCTGATTATTGACTGTGTGGGTCCTCTGCCTCGTTCTAAAAAGGGTAGCAGTTACCTGTTCACTGTGATGTGTCAGACCACTAGGTTTCCTGCTGCCTATCCTCTCCGATCTATCACGACTAAATCGGTGTTAAAAGCTTTGACTCAGTTTCTCTCATTGTTTGGAATCCCTAAGGTCATTCAGAGTGATCAAGGATCTAATTTTACCTCTAATCTGTTTGGTCAGGTTCTTCAACAGCTCCATATTAAACACAATGTGTCTAGCGCCTATCACGCGCAAAGTCAAGGAGCACTGGAACGTTTCCATCAAACACTTAAGTCTTTGTTGAGAGCTTATTGTACTGAGATGGATAAGGATTGGGAGGAGGGGTTGCCTTGGTTACTGTTAGCCGCTAGGGAAGTTTCACAGGAGAGCACAGGTTTCAGTCCAAATGACCTTGTGTTTGGACATAGGGTGCGTGGACTTTTATCTGTTCTCCAGGATGACTGGAAGTCTCCCGAGCCTCCTCAGTCCCTGTGTTCGTATGTGTGTGATTTCCGGCGACGGCTGTATGCCGCTGGTGAAATGGCTAAAGAGAAGTTATCATCTTCACAGGAGAGGATGAAGGGCATATTTGATCGCCGAACTGAGCCTCGTCACTTTAGTCCAGGTGACCAGGTTCTTGCTCTGCTGCCAATTGTTGGTTCTCCTTTTCAAGCCAAATTTCAAGGTCCATATACAGTGGTGCGCCAGTACACTGAGCAAAATTATCTAGTTGCCACTCCAGAACGGAGGAAAGCACACCAGCTGTGCCATGTAAATCTGTTAAAACCCTATTATGCACGTTCCTCTGAGACTGAACAGTGGGATTCTACAGAGGACGGTAAACCTGTTCTTTTGGCTGATACCGTTGTTTCCTTGGGTTCTTGTCGTGCTAGACCTGTGCATGAGGAGGAAGATGTTCCTGGTCCTGACGATTGTATATTGCAGGGTAGATTGAAAAATTCAGAAACACTGGATATTTTAGACAGTCTTCTCACTCACCTACCTGTTGATGAGCGGAAAGAGATGGTTGGTCTGATTCAGAGATTTCCAGGTTTATTTTCTGATACACCTACACGTACAAACTTAATAGAACATGATATTGACATTGGAGGTGCTGACCCCATTCGTCAGCGGTTCTATAGAGTTTCTTCAGAGAAACTACGTTGTCTGGATGCTGAGGTCAAGTACATGCTGGAGAGTAAGATAGCAGAGCCTTCTTTCTCCAGTTGGGCTTCTCCCTGTATCTTGGTCAGTAAACCGGATGGAACAAACCGTTTTTGTACGGACTACCGTAAGGTAAACAGTGTCACAAAGCCAGATTAATTTCCTCTTCCTCGGATGGAGGACTGTGTTGATCAAGTCGGTGCAGCTAAGTTTGTGAGCAAATTGTAAGTGTGAACACGTAAACCCTCATCAATTTGGGGCACAGAGGCCTGTGTCAATTTGGGGCGCAGAGGCCTGTGTCAATTTGGGGCGCAGAGGCCTGTGTCAATTTGGGGCGCAGAGGCCTGTGTCAATTTGGGGCGCAGAGGCCTGTGTCAATTTGGGGCGCAGAGGCCTGTGTCAATTTGGGACGCAGAGGCCTGTGTCAATTTGGGACGCAGAGGCCTGTGTCAATTTGGGACGCAGAGGCCTGTGTCAATTTGGGACGCAGAGGCCTGTGTCAATTTGGGACGCAGAGGCCTGTGTCAATTTGGGACGCGGGAGGCTGGTATGTTGTTCCGGGGTCCTTGTTGGTCCCCGGTTTTATGGGGGGGAATGTGACGACCCTCCCACTCTGTCTGCCGTATTCTGTCTTTGTTCTTGTTTCCTTATTAGGATGCCGGTGGGCGGAGTTGGGAGGGTCGTCAGCTACATGGGAAACACCTGGGCCAGGTGTCTCCCAGGATAAATAGACCTCTTCCACATTCATGGAGGAGACTCTCTCCATGCAGACACCCGTTGTAGATTGTGTTGTGGTTCTTGGTGGCCGTTTGTTTGTTTGCTTTGGCACCTTTCATCACCCTGCATTATCACATTCATGCATGCAAAACACTCACTTACACTACTGATTACTGATTACACACACCATTGTATATTATACTTAGTTACTTCTTTAATAAATATAGATTTTGCTACTCCTTATCTCCACGTTGTCTCCCTTTGTTACGGGCTTTGAGCCGGTTCGTGACATCTACACAAAATCAAATTTAAAGGATTGGACAGCCAACTCATTTATATTGTAAAAAGCAAAGTTACTCTGTATTAATATTCAAGCAGTATTAACCGACGGGTTTAGGCATTACATCGTAAATCGTTTGTCTAGATACTAGAGTGATTGGGAACCCTATAAGAGTAATGGCGAGGTGAAGAGTCTACTCTTTGAGAACCCTATAAGAGCAACGGCGAGGTGAAGAGTCTACTCTTTGAGAACCCTATAAGAGTAACGGCGAGGTGAAGAGTCTACTCTTTGAGAACACTATAGGAGCAACGGCGAGTTGAAGAGTCTACTCTTTGAGAACCCTATAAGAGCAACGGCGAGGTGAAGAGTCTACTCTATAAAAGGTAAATAGGCATTAAATCGTAAATCGATTTACAACCTATTTTATGGTTTATGTCTAGATACAAGAATCTTTGGGAATCCTATAGAGCAACGGCGAGTTGAAGAGTCTACTCTTTGGGAATCCTATAAGAGCAACGGCGAGTTGAAGAGTCTACTCTTTGGGAATCCTATAAGAGCAACGGCGAGGTGAAGAGTCTACTCTTTGAGAACCCTATAAGAGCAATGGCGAGGTGAAGAGTCTACTCTTTGAGAACCCTATAAGAGCAACGGCGAGGTGAAGAGTCTACTCTTTGAGAACCCTATAAGAGCAACGGCGAGGTGAAGAGTCTACTCTTTGAGAACACAATAAAAGCAACGGCGAGGTGAAGAGTCTACTCTTTGAGAACCCTATAAGAGCAACGGCGAGGTGAAGAGTCTACTCTTTGAGAACCCTATAAGAGCAACGGCGAGGTGAAGAGTCTACTCTTTGAGAACCCTATAAGAGCAACGGCGAGGTGAAGAGTCTACTCTTTGAGAACACTATAGGAGCAACGGCGAGTTGAAGAGTCTACTCTTTGAGAACCCTATAAGAGCAACGGCGAGGTGAAGAGTTTACTCTATAAAAGGTAAATAGGCATTAAATCGTAAATCGATTTACAACCTATTTTATGGTTTATGTCTAGATACAAGAATCTTTGGGAATCCTATAGAGCAACGGCGAGTTGAAGAGTCTACTCTTTGGGAATCCTATAAGAGCAACGGCGAGGTGAAGAGTCTACTCTTTGGGAATCCTATAAGAGCAACGGCGAGGTGAAGAGTCTACTCTTTGAGAACCCTATAAGAGCAATGGCGAGGTGAAGGGTCTACTCTTTGAGAACCCTATAAGAGCAACGGCGAGGTGAAGAGTCTACTCTTTGAGAACCCTATAAGAGCAACGGCGAGGTGAAGAGTCTACTCTTTGAGAACACAATAAAAGCAACGGCGAGGTGAAGAGTCTACTCTTTGAGAACCCTATAAGAGCAACGGCGAGGTGAAGAGTCTACTCTTTGAGAACCCTATAAGAGCAACGGCGAGGTGAAGAGTCTACTCTTTGAGAACCCTATAAGAGCAACGGCGAGGTGAAGAGTCTACTCTATAAAAGGTAAATAGGCATTAAATCGTAAATCGATTTACAACCTATTTTATGGTTTATGTCTAGATACAAGAATCTTTGGGAATCCTATAGAGCAACAGCGAGTTGAAGAGTCTACTCTTTGGGAATCCTATAAGAGCAACGGCGAGGTGAAGAGTCTACTCTTTGGGAACTAAAGATGCCTGGTAAAGGTACTCTAAGTCTGATTGATATTATCTAAGATCCCGAAACACGCCTAACGGCACCACAAAGGCTAATCTCTGAATAAAAGGGCAGGATACATAACCGGGCCTGTGAGTCACCTGTTAGCTGGGTGACATAAGAACTTGAGTGAGACGACTTGTATCACTCTTGACGGGGGTACCTTAACGGTCTTATAGCAAAATCCACTACCGCGACAACGGTACTGTCTTTCCAAGCTACATGGAAGACATCCAGTTTGGTGTAGCGCCATTTCCGTTCCAATTTTCAGGAATTTTGCTTCAGAGCTCGGGTATTTTCTGTATACCAGGGAGCTAGTTTCCTATGACAAATGTGTTTTGCTTTTAGGGGTGTGACTGCATCTAGGGTATTACACAAGGTTCAATTTAGTTTCTCAGTTTGGTTAACTGATTTTTGTACTCTGATGTCCTTGGGTATGTGTAGGGAGTTTGGAAGGGCATCTAGGAATCTTTGGGTTGTTGTCTGAGAATTTATAGCACAGCTTTTGATGATCCTTGGTTGGGGCCTGAGCAGATTATTTGTTGCGATTGCAAAAGTAATAAAATGGTGGTCCGATAGTCCATGATTATGAGGAAAAACGTTAAGATGCACAATATTTATTCCACAGGACAAAACTAGGTCCAGAGTATGACTGGCATTGAATAGGTCCGGAGACATGTTGGACAAAACCCACTTACTCGATGATGATCCGAAAGCCTGTGAGTGGGTCTGTGAAAAATTCCATGTGAATATTAAAGTCACCAAAAATGTGAATATTATTATATGACTTCAAGGTCCGATGGGAATTCAGGGCACTTAGTGAGGAACGCTGTATATGGCCCAGGAGGCCTGTAAACAGTAGCTATAAAAAGTGATTGAGTAGGCTGCATAGATTTCATGACTGGAAGCTCAAAAGACAAAAATGCAGTCATTTTTTTTTGTAAATTGAAATTTGCCTTTGCGGGATGCACGGGGGATATGTTCACTAGTGTAACCAGGATGAGAGGCCTCATTTAACACAGTAAATTCATCAGGCTTAAGCCATGTTTCAGTCAGGCCAATCACATCAAGATTATGATCAGTGATTAGTTAATTGACTATAACTGTCTTGGAAGTGAGTGATCTAACATTAAGTAGCCCTATTTTGAGATGTGAGATATCACAATCTCTTTCAATAATGACAGGAATGGAGGAGGTATTTATTTCAGTGATATTGCTAAGGTGAACACTGCCATATTTAGTTTTGCCAAACCTAGATTGAGGCACAGACACGGTCTCAATGGGGCTGAATACACTGGACTGTGCTAGTGGCAGACTCCACTAAGCTGGCAGGCTGGCTAACAGCCTGCACCCTATCTCATTGTGGACTTAAAGCCCTTTTTATGTTCATAGATAAGATGAGAGCACCCCTCCTGCTAGGATTGAGACCGTCACTCCTCAGCAAGCCAGGCTTGGTCCTGTTTGTGGGTGAGTCCCAGAAAGAGGGCCAATTATCTACCAATTCTAACTTTTGGCAGGGGCAGAAAACAGTTTTCATCCAGCGATTGAGTTGTGAGACTGCTCATCATTCCCCCTAACTGGGAGGGGGCCAGAGACAATTACTCGATGCTGACACACCTTTCTAGCTGATTTACACGCTGAAGCTATGTTACGCTTGGTGACCTCCTGATGGTTTCATCCTAACATCGTTGGTGCCAACGTGGATAACAATATCCCTATACTCTCTACACTCGCCAGTTTTAGCCTTAGCCAGCACCATCTTCAGATTAGTCTTTATGTCGGTAGCCCTGCCCTGGTAAACAGTGTATGATCGCTGGATGATTCATTTCAAGTCTAATACTGCGGGTAATGGAGTCGCCAATGACTAGAGTTTTCAATTTGTCAGAGCTAATGGTGGGAGGCTTCGGCATCTCAGACCCTGTAATGGGTGGAGGAGATACCAGAGAAGGCTTGGCCTCTGACTACGACTAGTTGCTTAATGGGGAGAACCGGTTGAATGTTTCTGTCGGCTGAATGAGCGACACCGGTTGAGCATTCCTACAGCATTTCCTTCCAGAAGCCATGATAAAATTGTCTGGCTGCGGGGACCGTGCGAGGGGATTTATACTACTATCTGTACTTATTGGTGGCACAGATGCTGTTTCATCCTTTCCTACACTGAAATCACCCTTGCCTAATGATTGTATCTGAAGCCGGGCTTGCAGCACGACTATCCTCACCATAAGGCGATCGTTCTTCTGTATGAGTACAGCAACTGCAATTAGAAGGCATAATGTTAATGTTACGACTTCGATTCACTGGTGGAGGTCCTGTAGAACCATGTCCAGAGAAAGTGTCCGGGATGAAAAAGTTGTAAAAAAAGTTTTATTTTAATTTCACCTTTATTTAACCAGGTGGCTAGTTGAGAACAAGTTCTCATTTACAACTGTGACCTGGCCAAGATAAAGCAAAGCAGTGTGACAAAAACAACTACAACGAGTTACACATAACCAAAAGTACAGTCAATGACACAATAGAAAAATCTATGTACAGAATGTGCAAATGTAGTAAGATTAGGGAGGTAAGGCAATAAATATGCCATAGTGGCGAAATAATTACAATTTCGCATTAACTCTGGAGTGAAGAAGAAGATGAGAAGATGATGATGAAAAAAGTTGAGCGAGAGGAAAAAATGTAAATATAAAACGGTAATTAAATTAAAAACGTAAAGTTGGCAGGTAGCAAAGTAACATTAGCAACGAACCGCACAGCAGCAGGTAAACAAGTTTTGACCGGAAACGACATTGTGTTTTTTTCCTTAGCACTCAATAAGTTTTACCTCATTTCTACCAGCATGTTAAATGTGCAACCAGAGGGGGGAAAACTAGACAACCTTTACTCTACAAACAGGGACACGTACAAAGGTCTCCCTCGCCCTCCATTTGGCAAATCTGACAATAACTATATCCTCCTGATTCCTGCTTACAAGCTCAAATTAAAGCAGGAAGCACCAGTGACTCGGTCAATAAAAAAATGGTCAGATGAAGCAGATGCTAAACTACAGGACTGTTTTGCGAGCACAGACTGGAATACACTAACAGTCAAAAGTTTTAGAACATCGACTCATTCAGCGTTTCTTCTTTATCTTTACTATTTCTACATTGTAGAATCAAAACTATGGAATAACACATATGGAATCATGTAGTAACCAAAGAAGTGTTAACCTTTTTGGGATAGGGGGCAGCATTTTAACTTTTGGATGAATAGCGTGCCCAGAGTAAACTGCCTCCTACTCTGTCCCAGATGCTAATATATGCATATTATTATTAATATCGGATAGAAAACACTCTGAAGTTTCTAAAACTGTTTGAATGATGTCTGTGAGTATAACAAAACTCATAAGGCAGGCAAAAACCTGAAATCGAAACATGAGAAATCGAAACATGAAGTACTCATCACAGTTTCCATTAAATTCCGCTTGAGATATTAATGATGTTGCTACTTGATGATGTTTCTACTGTGTTGTGGGACTGAAGGACAGCAGAATGAATCAGGTGTCTGGCAGTCAGCCATTTTCGGGTCACGCACATTCCACATGATAACGACCTGCGTTCTATGGCTCCTGAAGACACAAAGGAATACTCTGGTTGGAACTTTATTGAAGATTAATGTTAAAAACATCCTAATGATTGATTCTGTACTTAGTTTGAAATGTTTCTTCGACCTGTAATATAACTGTTTGAAGTTTTTGTCCGACGTAACGCTGACCAGAACGAGCGTTTGGATATGTTTACCAAACGTGCTAACAAATGTAGCTAATTGGACATAAATAAAGGACATTATCGAACAATAAGTCGCTCTGGATAAGAGCGTCTGCTAAATGACTTAAATGTAAATGTAAATCAAGCATTTATTTTGGACCTGGGATTCCCTGGAGTGCACTCTGATGAAGATCATCAAAGGTAAGGGAATATTTAGCATGTAATTTATGGTTTATGTTGACTACAACATGGCGGCTATTTTGACTTGATTGTTCTGAGCGCCGTCTCAGATTATTGCATGGTTTGCTTTTTCCGTTAAAAAAAATTGAAATCTGACAGAGCGGTTGCATTAAAGACAGGTATATCTACAATTCCATGTGTATAACTAGTATTATCATTTACATTTATGATGATACTGTCGTGTCTTTGGCTATGCCGGATTATGTGATATAACATGCTATTCTATAAAATATTTTTTCCATAATTTATATCACATGATTGAGCTAATCAAGTAAATGTAATTAACTAGAGAGTCGGGGACCACGAAATAATATTTATAGACCTATTATCTTCCAAATAAACTCTTAAAGCCGTCAACATCAATTATCGTCATAATTCAGTCTCATCTGAAAGTTGTAAATTATTTTATCTGCAAGAACCCTGGCTAACAATTTGAATCAGCAATACAAAATTGGGTTTAATTATTTATTTACTAAATATCTAACTAATCACACAGAATTACATATACAAAGAATGAATTATACCTTGATTACAAATGACCTCATAAAGGAAAATGTCCCTAGTGGGCGGAACAGATATGACAGTTTGTTACACAAAGGAAAAGGGGCTGGGTTGAGTGAAAGAGCGGGAAGACTGAGGGACAAAGGGAGAAGCTGTGCTATCGTAAATACAGTATCTTATGCATTCTAAATTACCGCCCATTTGGAAAAGGAAAATGCAATAAATATTTACTCTGAGCTGCGCTTCAGTAGGTTGGTGGTAGATGGAAGACCATGTCGCCAAACCGAGTCCTTTGTCCTTTGTCCTTTGAAGAATGTCTCTGCTGGTAAATTGGATACGTTGTCGTAACGTTGTTGTGTGGTAGATGGGATACTCTGTCTGTTCCTTCCTAACCTGCGTTTGCAGCTGTGGTTGCTTACTCAACGGCTAGGAGATATCACTTCTGTAGTGAATAAGAGTTCAAAGTTCATACCATTCGCAACCAAAGCTCATGCTGATGTTGGCTTCGTTCTGTAGTTATCTGAACCATTCTGACATAGGACCGTCGTCCTTATATCCTCGTAACAGGAAGTTATGTTGTCGTCAAGGCTTTATATAGGAAGGGAGAAGAGGGCATGTTTGAAAAGTTTTATAGCCCATGTCCCTTCACAGAGGCGGGCCACTGAGTGAGCAGCAATATCTTGTGAAACCCCATATCTCACATTTTAGAAGCTAAAACCACATTTCATCCCATCACAAATAATTTCATATTCAAACATTTAAATTGAACAACAATTCCATGTGAATCCGATAAATCTGATGTGTAGACTTTCCACTGTAGAGTTATGTCATCTTATCGTTGATGAGAATGTATCAGATGACAACCGAACTTACATCATATTCATTAAGTACCACTGCATATGTTGTACTTCCCCCCCACATTTTGACGCTCCCAGAATCTCTATGTTAACCAAGGGTTTTGCAAATGTAACATCAGTAGGGTAGAGAGAGGAAAAAGGGGGGAAGAGGTATTTATGACTGTCATAAACCAACCCCCCAGGCCAACGTCATGACAACACTGAGCTAAAGGGTAGAGCTGCCGATTTATAGGACGAGCTGAATTACTTCTATGCTCGCTTCGAGGCAAATAACACTGAAACATGCATGAGAGCATCAGCTGTTTTGGACAACTGTGTGACCATGCTCTGAACAGACGATGTGACTAAGACCTTTAAAACTGGTCAACATTCACAAGGCCTGACGGATTACCAGGATGTATACTCTGAGCATGCGCTGACCAACTGGCAAGTGTCTTCACTGACATTTTCAACCTCTCCCTGACTGAGTCTGTAATACCAACATGTTTCAAGCAGACCACCATAGTGCCTGTGCCCAAGAACACTAAGATAACCTGCCTAAATGACTATCGACCCGTAGCACTAACATCTGTAGTCATTAAGTGCTTTGAAAGTCTGGTCAGGGCTCACATCAACACCATTATCCCAGAAACCCTAGACCCACTCCAATTTGCAAACCGCCCTCACAGATCCACAGATGATGCAATCTCTATTGCACTCCACACTGCCCTTTACCACCTGGACAAAAGGAACACCTATGTGAGAATGCTATTCATTAACTACAGCTCAGCGTACAACACCATAGTGCCCTCAAAGCTCATCACTAAGCTAATGACCCTGGGACTAAACACCTCCCTCTGCTACTGCATCCTGGACTTTCTGACGGGCCGCCCCCAGGTGGTAAGGGTAGGTAACAACACATCCTCCATGCTGATCCTCAACACGGGGGTCCCCATCCTGTACTCCCTGTTCACTCAAGACTGCACCGCCAGGCACGACTTCAACACCATCATTAAGTTTGCCGATGACAACAGTGGTAGGCCTGATCACCGACAATGACGAAACAACATATAAGGAGGAGGTCAGAGACCTGGCTGTGTGGTGTCAGGACAACAACCTCTGCCTCAACGTGATCAAGACAAAGGCAATGATTGTGGACTACAGGAAAAGGAGGACCAAGCACACCCCCATTCTCATAAACGTGGCTGTAGTGGAGCAGGTTGAGAGCTTCAAGTTCCTTGGTTTCCACATCACCAACAAACTAGAATGGTCCAAACACACCAAGACAGTTGTGAAGAGGGCACGGCATAACCTATTCCCCTTCAGGAGACTGAAAAGATTTGGCATGTGTCCTCAGATCCTCAAAAGGTTCTGCAGCTGCAGTTCATCACTGAGGCCAAGCTGCCTGTCATCCAGGACCTCTATAACAGATGGTGTTAGAGGAATGCCCTAAAAATGGTCAAAGACTCCAGCAACCCTAGTCATAGACTGTTCTCTCTGCTACCGCACGGCAAGCGGTACCGGAGCACCAAGTCTACATCCAAGAGGTTTCTAAACAGCTTCTACCCCCAAGCCATAAGACTCCTGAACATCTAATCAAATGGCTACCCTGACTATTTGCATTGCCCCCCCCTTTTATGCTGCTGCTACTCTGTTATCTATGCATAGTCACTTTAATAACTCTACCTTCATGTACATATTACCTCAATTACCTTGACTAAGAGGTGCCCCTGCACATTGTCTCTGTACCGGTACCCCCTGTATATAGCCTCACTATTGTTATTTTGCTGCTGCTCTGTAATTATTTGTTACTTTTAAATTTAATTTAATTTTTTAACCTGCATTGTTGGTTAGGGCTTGTAAGTAAGAATTTCACTGTAAGGTATTGTATTCGGCGCATGTGAAAAATACATTTTGATTTGCTATAATGTGGATAAAGAGTTACTTGTGTAACAGAACACAGAGGCTATTCTTTAATAGAAGCCTCTCAAACATAATCCAGGTAAAATCAGGAATTCCCCAGGGTAGCTGTTTAGGACGCTCACTTTTTTCAATCTTTACTAACGACATGCCAATGGCTTTGAATAAGGCCAGTGTGTCTATGTATGCTGATCACTATACATGTCAGCTACTACAGCAACTGAAATGACTGCAACACTTAACCTTTTGCGTGTAGGGGGCAGTATTTTTGTTTTTGGCTAAAAAACGTACCCATTTGAAACAGCCTATTTCTCATCCCCAGAAACTAGAATATGCATATAATTGTCAGATTAGGATAGAAAACACTCTAAAGTTTCTAAAACTGTAAAAATATTGTCTGTGAGTATAACAGAACTGATGTTGCAGGCGAAAGCCTGAGGAAAATCCAATTAGGAAGTGCCTCTTATTTTGAAACCTCTCTGCATGCCTATCCTCCATTTAAAGGGATATCAACCAAATTCCTTTTTCTATGGCTTCCCTAAGATGTCAACAGTCTTTAGACATAGTTTTAGGCTTTTATTTAGCAAAATGATCGTAAAAGATCACATTGCGTAAGTGAATAGTTGGGGGCTATAGAGTAAAGCGGCCATTGTTCCTCACGGTACTATTGAAAAAGCTACACACTCGGTTGATATATTATCGAAGATATATTTTAAAAACAACCTGAGGATTGATTATAAAAACGTTTGACATGTGTCTGTGGACATTATGGATATTATTTGGAATATACGTCTGTGTTGTCGTGACCTCTCTTTCCTGTGGATTTCTGAACATAACACGACAAACAAACGGAGGTATTTTGTGTATAAAAATAATCTTTATGGAACAAAAGGAATATTTGTTATGTAACTGGGAGTCTCGTGAGAGAAAACATCCGAAGATCATCAAGGGTATAAAAAACATTGATTGCTTTTCTGATTTTCGTGCCCTAGCTACTTAATGCTTAGTGTACATAATGTTATAATATCGATAAACTTACACAAACGCTTAGATTGCTTTCGCTGTAAAGCATCATTTCAAAATCTGAGACGACAGGTGGATTAACAAAAGGCTAAACTGTGTTTTCCTATAGTGCCCTTGTGATTTCATGAATATTAATATTTTTTTGTAATATATTATTTGACTGTGGCGCTATGCTATTCAGCAGTTGCTGATGACAATTATCTCTCTACCGGGATGGGTAGCGTCAACAAGTTAACAAAGAGCTGCAGTTAGTTTTGGAATGGGTAGCAAGGAATAAGTTAGTCCTACATGTTGTCAAAACTAAAAGCATTGTATTTATGACAAATCATTCACTAAACCCTAAACCTCAACTACATCTCGTAATGAATAATGTGGAAATTAGGCAAGAAATTACGCAAGATGAGGTGACCAAACTGCTTGGAGTATCCTGGGTTAAACTGTCATGGTCAAAACATATTGGCACAACTGTAGCTAAGATTGGGAGAAGACTGTCCATAATAAAGCGCTGCTCTGCCTTCTTAACAACACTATCATCAAGGCAGGTCCTACAGGCCCTGGGTTTTTTGGTAACACAAAGAAGGACAGTTTGCAGTTGGCTCAGAACAGGGCAGCACGTCTGGCCCTTAAATGTACATGAAGAGCCAACATTAATAACATGCATGTCAGTCTTTCCTGGCTCAAAGTGGAAGAGAGATTGACTTCATCACTACTTGTATTTATGAGAGGTATTGACAAATCAAATTTTATTTGTCACATACACATGGTTAGCAGATGTTAATGGTCCTCATACACATGGTTAGCAGATGTTAATGGTCCTCATACACATGGTTAGCAGATGTTAATGGTCCTCATACACATGGTTAGCAGATGTTAATGGTCCTCATACACATGGTTAGCAGATGTTAATGGTCCTCATACACATGGTTAGCAGATGTTAATGGTCCTCATACACATGGTTAGCAGATGTTAATGGTCCTCATACACATGGTTAGCAGATGTTAATGGTCCTCATACACATGGTTAGCAGATGTTAATGGTCCTCATACACATGGTTAGCAGATGTTAATGGTCCTCATACACATGGTTAGCAGATGTTAATGGTCCTCATACACATGGTTAGCAGATGTTAATGGTCCTCATACACATGGTTAGCAGATGTTAATGGTCCTCATACACATGGTTAGCAGATGTTAATGGTCCTCATACACATGGTTAGCAGATGTTAATGGTCCTCATACACATGGTTAGCAGATGTTAATGGTCCTCATACACATGGTTAGCAGATGTTAATGCGAGTGTAGCGAAATGCTTGTGCTTCTAGTTCCGACAATGCAGTGATAACCAACAAGTAATCTAACTAACAATTCCAAAACTACTGTCTTATACACAGTGTAAGGGGATAAAGAATATGTACATAAGGATATATGAATGAGTGATGGTACAGAGCAGCATACAGTAGATGGTATCGAGTACAGTATATACATATGAGATGAGTATGTAGACAAAGTAAACAAAGTGGCATAGTTAAAGTGGCTAGTGATACATGTATTACATAAGGATGCAGTCGATGATGTAGAGTACAGTATATACGTATGCATATGAGATGAATAATGTAGGGTAAGTAACATTATATAAGGTAGCATTGTTTAAAGTGGCTAGTGATATATTTACATCATATCCCATCAATTCCCATTATTAAAGTGGCTGGAGTTGGGTCAGTGTCAATGACAGTGTGTTGGCAGCAGCCACTCAATGTTAGTGGTGGCTGTTTAACAGTCTGATGGCCTTGAGATAGAAGCTGTTTTTCAGTCTCTCGGTCCCAGCACCTGTACTGACCGCTGCTGCGCCTTCTTCACGACGCTGTCAGTGTGAGTGGTCCAATTCAGTTTGTCTGTGATGTGTATGCCGAGGAACTTAAAACTTGCTACCCTCTCCACTACTGTTCCATCGATGTGGATAGGGGGGTGTTCCCTCTGCTGTTTCCTGAAGTCCACAATCATCTCCTTAGTTTTGTTGACGTTGAGTGTGAGGTTATTTTCCTGACACCACACTCCGAGGGCCCTCACCTCCTCCCTGTAGGCCGTCTCGTCGTTGTTGGTAATCAAGCCTACCACTGTTGTGTCGTCTGCAAACTTGATGATTACCGAGCTGTCTGTTTAAAATACTAGCACACAGTCCCCAAGTCCAGAACAGACTATGGGAGGTGCACAGTACTATATAGAATATGGATGGACCTCTATTCCACATCAGGCAACTGATGCAGGCATTAGAATCAGATTTAAAAAGCAGGTAAAAACACACCTTATGGAACATTGGGAACTCTGAACATGATAACATACACATGGATTTTGCGTTGTAGATATGTGGAAGTGGAGTGTGGGCCTGAGGGAACACAATTAGTGTGTTGTGAATTCTGTGGTAAATGTGTTGTAATGTTTTTAAAATTGTATAACTGCCTTAATTTTGCCGGACCCCAGGAAGAGTAGCTGCTGGGATCCATAATAAATACAAATACAAATCACTGTTCATAATGGCAGTAGCTGTAATCTCCAATACATCACTGTTCGTAATGGCAGTAGCTGTAATCTCCAATACATCACTGTTCGTAATGGCAGTAGCTGTAATCTCCAATACATCACTGTTCGTAATGGCAGTAGCTGTAATCTCCAATACATCACTGTTCGTAATGGCAGTAGCTGTAATCTCCAATACATCACTGTTCGTAATGGCAGTAGCTGTAATCTCCAATACATCACTGTTCGTAATGGCAGTAGCTGTAATCTCCAATACATCACTGTTTGTAATGGCAGTAGCTGTAATCTTCAATACATCACTGTTCGTAATGGCAGTAGCTGTAATCTCCAATACATCACTGTTCGTAATGGCAGTAGCTGTAATCTCCAATACATCACTGTTCGTAATGGCAGTAGCTGTAATCTCCAATACATCACTGTTCGTAATGGCAGTAGCTGTAATCTCTAATACATCACTGTTCGTAATGGCAGTAGCTGTAATCTCCAATACATCACTGTTCGTAATGGCAGTAGCTGTAATCTCCAATACATCCCTGTTCGTAATGGCAGTAGCTGTAATCTCCAATACATCCCTGTTCGTAATGGCAGTAGCTGTAATCTCCAATACATCACTGTTCGTAATGGCAGTAGCTGTAATCTCCAATACATCACTGTTCGTAATGGCAGTAGCTGTAATCTCCAATACATCACTGTTCGTAATGGCAGTAGCTGTAATCTCCAATACATCACTGTTCGTAATGGCAGTAGCTGTAATCTCCAATACATCTGTCATGTTTGTCATTTATTATCATGTCTTGTCCCTGTGCTCCCCATTCTATTCGTTTCCCTCTGCTGGTCTTATTAGGTTCTTTCCCTCTTTCTATCCCTCTCTCTCCCCCTCCCTCTCTCACTCTCTCGCTCTCTCTTCTCTCTATCGTTCCGTTCCTGCTCCCAGCTGTTCCTATTCCCCTAATCATCATTTAGTCTTCCCACACCTGTTCCCGATCCTTTCCCCTGATTAGAGTCCCTATTTCTTCCTTTGTGTTCCGTTCCTGTCCTGTCGGTTCCTTGTTTAGAATTCACCGTGCTGTGATTGTGTATCGCCCTGTCGTGTCGTGTTTTCCTCAGATGCTGCGTGGTGAGCAGGTGTCTGAGTCTGTCTGGTTCGAGTGCCTTCCCGAGGCAACCTGCTGTTCACCTGCTGTTCAAGATCGAGTCTCCAGTTGGTCCTCGTCATTTCGAGTGAAAGTTGTGTTTTTTTGTTTGTATTCACTTTTCTGGATTAAAGACTCTGTTTTCGCCAAGTCGCTTTTGGGTCCTCTTTCACCTGCATGACAGAAGGAACCGACCAAGGAATGGACCCAGCGACTTCAGACGCTCGTTACACTGCCGTCGAGATCCAAGGAGCCATGCTCGGCAGACACGAGCAGGAATTGTCTGCTGCTCGCCATGCCGTGGAGAACCTGGCCGCTCAGGTTTCCGACCTCTCTGGACAGTTCCAGAGTCTACGTCTCGTGCCACCTGTTACTTCCTGGCCTGCCGAGCCTCCAGAACCTAGGGTTAATAACCCACCTTGCTACTCCGGGCAGCCCACTGAGTGCCGCTCCTTTCTCACGCAGTGTGAGATTGTGTTCTCTCTCCAACCCAACACATACTCTAGAGAGAGAGCTCGGGTTGCTTACGTCATTTCACTCCTTACTGGCCGGGCTCGAGAATGGGGCACAGCTATCTGGGAGGCAAGGGCTGATTGCTCTAACAAGTTCCAGAACTTTAAAGAGGAGATGATTCGGGTTTTTGACCGTTCAGTTTTTGGTAGGGAGGCTTCTAGGGCCCTGGCTTCCTTATGCCAAGGTGAACGGTCCATAACGGATTATTCTATTGAGTTTCGCACTCTTGCTGCCTCTAGTGAGTGGAACGAGCCGGCGCTGCTCGCTCGTTTTCTGGAGGGACTCCACGCAGTGGTTAAGGATGAGATTCTCTCCCGGGAGGTTCCTTCAGATGTGGACTCTTTGATTGCTCTCGCCATCCGCATAGAACGACGGGTAGATCTTCGTCACCGGGCTCGTGGAAGAGAGCTCGCATCAACGGTGTTTCCCTGCTCCGCATCGCAACCATCTCCCTCCTCTGGCTTTGAGACTGAGCCCATGCAGCTGGGAGGGATTCGCATCTCGACTAAGGAGAGGGAACGGAGGATCACCAACCGCCTGTGCCTCTATTGCGGAGTTGCTGGACATTTTGTTAATTCATGTCCAGTAAAAGCCAGAGCTCATCTGTAAGCGGAGGGCTACAGGTGAGCGCAACTACTCAAGTCTCTCCATCAAAATCCTGTACTACTTTGTCGGTCCATCTACGCTGGACCGGTTCGGGTGCTACATGTAGTGCCTTGATAGACTCTGGGGCTGAGGGTTGTTTCATGGACGAAGCATGGGTTCGGAAACATGACATTCCTTTCAGAGAGTTAGAGAAGCCTACGCCCATGTTCGCCTTAGATGGTAGTCATCTTCCCAGTATCAGATTTGAGACACTACCTTTAACCCTCACAGTATCTGGTAACCACAGTGAGACTATTTCTTTTTTTGATTTTCCGTTCACCGTTTACACCTGTTGTTTTGGGTCATCCCTGGCTAGTATGTCATAATCCTTCTATTAATTGGTCTAGTAATTCTATCCTATCCTGGAACGTTTCTTGTCATGTGAAGTGTTTAATGTCTGCCATCCCTCCGTTTCTTCTGTCCCTACTTCTCAGGAGGAACCTGGCGATTTGACAGGAGTGCCGGAGGAATATCATGATCTGCGCACGGTCTTCAGTCGGTCCCGAGCCAACTCCCTTCCTCCTCACCGGTCGTATGATTGTAGTATTGATCTCCTTCCGGGGACCACTCCTCCTCGAGGTAGACTATACTCTCTGTCGGCTCCCGAACGTAAGGCTCTCGAGGATTATTTGTCTGTGTCTCTTGACGCGGTACCATAGTGCCTTCTTCCTCTCCGGCCGGGGCGGGGTTCTTTTTGTTAAGAAGAAGGACGGTACTCTGCGCCCTGCGTGGATTATCGAGGGCTGAATGACATAACGGTTAAGAATCGTTATCCGCTTCCCCTTATGTCATCAGCCTTCGAGATTCTGCAGGGAGCCAGGTGCTTTACTAAGTTGGACCTTCGTAACGCTTACCATCTCGTGCGCATCAGAGAGGGGACGAGTGGAAAACGGCGTTTAACACTCCGTTAGGGCATTTTGAGTACCGGGTTCTGCCGTTCGGTCTCGCCAATGCGCCAGCTGTTTTCAGGCATTAGTTAATGATGTTCTGAGAGACATGCTGAACATCTTTGTTTTTGTCTATCTTGACGATATCCTGATTTTTTCTCCGTCACTCGAGATTCATGTTCAGCACGTTCGACGTGTTCTACAGCGCCTTTTAGAGAATTGTCTCTACGTAAAGGCTGAGAAGTGCTCTTTTCATGTCTCCTCCGTTACTTTTCTCGGTTCCGTTATTTCCGCTGAAGGCATTCAGATGGATTCCGCTAAGGTCCAAGCTGTCAGTGATTGGCCCGTTCCAAGGTCACGTGTCGAGTTGCAGCGCTTTTTAGGTTTCGCTAATTTCTATCGGCGTTTCATTCGTAATTTCGGTCAAGTTGCTGCCCCTCTCACAGCTCTTACTTCTGTCAAGACGTGTTTTAAGTGGTCCGGTTCCGCCCAGGGAGCTTTTGATCTTCTAAAAGAACGTTTTACGTCCGCTCCTATCCTCGTTACTCCTGACGTCACTAGACAATTCATTGTCGAGGTTGACGCTTCAAAGGTAGGCGTGGGAGCCATTCTATCCCAGCGCTTCCAGTCTGACGATAAGGTTCATCCTTGCGCTTATTTTTCTCATCGCCTGTCGCCATCTGAGCGCAACTATGATGTGGGTAACCGTGAACTGCTCGCCATCCGCTTAGCCCTAGGCGAATGGCGACAGTGGTTGGAGGGGGCGACCGTTCCTTTTGTCGTTTGGACAGACCATAAGAACCTTGAGTACATCCGTTCTGCCAAACGACTTAATGCCCGTCAAGCTCGTTGGGCGTTGTTTTTCGCTCGTTTCGAGTTTGTGATTTCTTACCGTCCGGGTAGCAAGAACACCAAGCCTGATGCCTTATCCCGTCTGTTTAGTTCTTCTGTGGCTTCTACTGATCCCGAGGGGATTCTTCCTTATGGGCGTGTTGTCGGGTTAACAGTCTGGGGAATTGAAAGACAGGTTAAGCAAGCACTCACGCACACTGCGTCGCCGCGCGCTTGTCCTAGTAACCTCCTTTTCGTTCCTGTTTCCACTCGTCTGGCTGTTCTTCAGTGGGCTCACTCTGCCAAGTTAGCTGGTCATCCCGGTGTTCGAGGCACTCTTGCGTCTATTCGCCAGCGCTTTTGGTGGCCGACTCAGGAGCGTGACACGCGCCGTTTCGTGGCTGCTTGTTCGGACTGCGCGCAGACTAAGTCGGGTAACTCTCCTCCTGCCGGTCGTCTCAGACCGCTCCCCATTCCTTCTCGACCATGGTCTCACATCGCCTTAGACTTCATTACCGGTCTGCCTTTGTCTGCGGGGAAGACTGTGATTCTTACGGTTGTCGATAGGTTCTCTAAGGCGGCACATTTCATTCCCCTCGCTAAACTTCCTTCCGCTAAGGAGACGGCACAAATCATTATTGAGAATGTATTCAGAATTCATGGCCTCCCGTTAGACGCCGTTTCAGACAGAGGCCCGCAATTCACGTCACAGTTTTGGAGGGAGTTCTGTCGTTTGATTGGTGCGTCCGTCAGTCTCTCTTCCGGGTTTCATCCCCAGTCTAACGGTCAAGCAGAGAGGGCCAATCAGACGATTGGTCGCATACTACGCAGCCTTTCTTTCAGAAACCCTGCGTCTTGGGCAGAACAGCTCCCTGGGCAGAATACGCTCTGGTCGCTTCCTTCGTCTGCTACCGGGTTATCCCCGTTTCAGAGTAGTCTGGGTTACCAGCCTCCTCTGTTCTCATCCCAGCTTGCCGAGTCCAGCGTTCCCTCCGCTCAAGCGTTTGTCCAACGTTGTGAGCGCACCTGGAGGAGGGTGAGGTCTGCACTTTGCCGTTACAGGGCACAGACTGTGAGAGCCGCCAATAAACGCAGGATTAAGAGTCCAAGGTATTGTTGCGGCCAGAGAGTGTGGCTTTCCACTCGCAACCTTCCTCTTACGACAGCTTCTCGTAAGTTGACTCCGCGGTTCATTGGTCCGTTCCGTGTCTCCCAGGTCGTCAATCCTGTCGCTGTGCGACTGCTTCTTCCGCGACATCTTCGTCGCGTCCATCCTGTCTTCCATGTCTCCTGTGTTAAGCCCTTTCTTCGCACCCCCGTTCGTCTTCCCTCCCCCCTCCCGTCCTTGTCGAGAGCGCACCTATTTACAAGGTACATAAGA
This sequence comes from Oncorhynchus gorbuscha, assembly GCF_021184085.1. Lineage (NCBI taxonomy): Eukaryota > Metazoa > Chordata > Actinopteri > Salmoniformes > Salmonidae > Oncorhynchus > Oncorhynchus gorbuscha. Next base: position 89,437,974 of record NC_060179.1, on the reverse strand, counting down.
TCATGGACATGCGTTCTCGGGGACGGGGTCACCAATACTTAGTGGATTGGGAGGGTTACGGTCCTGAGGAGAGGAGTTGGGTTCCGTCTCGGGACGTGCTGGACCGTTCACTCATCGATGATTTCCTCCGTTGCCGCCAGGATTCCTCCTCGAGTGCGCCAGGAGGCGCTCGGTGAGTGGGGGGGTACTGTCATGTTTGTCATTTATTATCATGTCTTGTCCCTGTGCTCCCCATTCTATTCATTTCCCTCTGCTGGTCTTATTAGGTTCTTTCCCTCTTTCTATCCCTCTCTCTCCCCCTCCCTCTCTCACTCTCTCGCTCTCTCTTCTCTCTATCGTTCCGTTCCTGCTCCCAGCTGTTCCTATTCCCCTAATCATCATTTAGTCTTCCCACACCTGTTCCCGATCCTTTCCCCTGATTAGAGTCCCTATTTCTTCCTTTGTGTTCCGTTCCTGTCCTGTCGGTTCCTTGTTTAGAATTCACCGTGCTGTGATTGTGTATCGCCCTGTCGTGTCGTGTTTTCCTCAGATGCTGCGTGGTGAGCAGGTGTCTGAGTCTGTCTGGTTCGAGTGCCTTCCCGAGGCAACCTGCTGTTCACCTGCTGTTCAAGATCGAGTCTCCAGTTGGTCCTCGTCATTTCGAGTGAAAGTTGTGTTTTTTTGTTTGTATTCACTTTTCTGGATTAAAGACTCTGTTTTCGCCAAGTCGCTTTTGGGTCCTCTTTCACCTGCATGACAACATCACTGTTCGTAATGGCAGTAGCTGTAATCTCCAATACATCACTGTTCGTAATGGCAGTAGCTGTAATCTCCAATACATCACTGTTTGTAATGGCAGTAGCTGTAATCTTCAATACATCACTGTTCGTAATGGCAGTAGCTGTAATCTCCAATACATCACTGTTCGTAATGGCAGTAGCTGTAATCTCCAATACATCACTGTTCGTAATGGCAGTAGCTGTAATCTCCAATACATCACTGTTCGTAATGGCAGTAGCTGTAATCTCTAATACATCACTGTTCGTAATGGCAGTAGCTGTAATCTCCAATACATCACTGTTCGTAATGGCAGTAGCTGTAATCTCCAATACATCCCTGTTCGTAATGGCAGTAGCTGTAATCTCCAATACATCCCTGTTCGTAATGGCAGTAGCTGTAATCTCCAATACATCACTGTTCGTAATGGCAGTAGCTGTAATCTCTCTTTACCTCTAATTTCCATGTTTCCTTTTCCTCTCCATCCCTCATTCATTATAGTCAGTACTAACCAGGCAGGAGATTGTTACAACAGTGTTAAGGTTATGAGTTGTAGGTGAATGGTGTTATGTGATTCATTACCATTATATACCCCCCCTAATATCAGATTACAACATAGGATAATCGTAGGATATTTCCTTTGTAATTCTTCTTAATTAAAAAGACTCCACTGAATTATAATTATAAAATTAAATCAAATCAAATCAAATCAAATCAATAACCAGTAAATTACTGCATAAGCATTGAACAGCCCCTGTACTGAAACCCACAGGAGAGCAGTAAACCACAGCAGATCAGGGGTCTTGTATATACATAAACTAGATCAAATAATGACATAGAAAACCACTTTCATTTAATGCCAAAGCATTTTGTTTCAAATGTAAAGCATTTTATTTCTCTGTGGTATTCCTGAATGACTACATTGCGGACCATGCCAGATTTTACAAGCCTGGATAGGTTTAACATATCAGCATTCCATATCGTATGATAAAGTAAGCTGATGCTCACAACCATTAGTTAATGAAATGTTTGCAATGCAGTCAGCTTGGAACGTGCCCATCAGCTCCCAACTCTGTCGTGTCAATGACTCCAACATTCAACTGATTAAAACTGAATTGTCCACTACAGCACTGGAACAACCATCTGGTGTTATATTCTAATAATGCAAGTATTTATCTTAACCTGTATTTTACTTCTTGTTTTTTGTTTAATTATAAAACATTAATTATTCATTAAATCTGCATGGAAAGGAAGCCTTTAACAGAGTCTAGAGATCCTATTCTTTACACCAGAATGTGTTGTCTTTAACAGAGTCTAGAGATCATGTTCTTTACACCAGAATGTGTTGTCTTTAACAGAGTCTAGAGATCCTATTCTTTACACCAGAATGTGTTGTCTTTAACAGAGTCTAGAGATCCTATTCTTTACACCAGAATGTGTTGTCTTTAACAGAGTCTAGAGATCCTGTTTTTTACACCAGAATGTGTTGTCTTTAACAGAGTCTAGAGATCATGTTCTTTACACCAGAATGTGTTGTCTTTAACAGAGTCTAGAGATCATGTTCTTTACACCAGAATGTGTTGTCTTTAACAGAGTCTAGAGATCATGTTCTTTACACCAGAATGTGTTGTCTTTAACAGAGTCTAGAGATCCTATTCTTTACACCATAATGTGTTGTCTTTAACAGAGTCTAGAGATCCTTTTCTTTACACCAGAATGTGTTGTCTTTAACAGAGTCTAGAGATCCTGTTCTTTACACCAGAATGTGTTGTCTTTAACAGAGTCTAGAGATCCTGTTCTTTACACCAGAATGTGTTGTCTTTAACAGAGTCTAGAGATCCTATTCTTTACACCAGAATGTGTTGTCTTTAACAGAGTCTAGAGATCCTGTTCTTTACACCAGAATGTGTTGTCTTTAACAGAGTCTAGAGATCCTGTTCTTTACACCAGAATGTGTTGTCTTTAACAGAGTCTAGAGATCCTATTCTTTACACCAGAATGTGTTGTCTTTAACAGAGTCTAGAGATCCTGTTCTTTACACCAGAATGTGTTGTCTTTAACAGAGTCTAGAGATCCTGTTCTTTACACCAGAATGTGTTGTCTTTAACAGAGTCTAGAGATCATGTTCTTTACACCAGAATGTGTTGTCTTTAACAGAGTCTAGAGATCCTATTCTTTACACCAGAATGTGTTGTCTTTAACAGAGTCTAGAGATCCTGTTCTTTACACCAGAATGTGTTGTCTTTAACAGAGTCTAGAGATCCTGTTCTTTACACCAGAATGTGTTGTCTTTAACAGAGTCTAGAGATCCTGTTCTTTACACCAGAATGTGTTGTCTTTAACAGAGTCTAGAGATCATGTTCTTTACACCAGAATGTGTTGTCTTTAACAGAGTCTAGAGATCCTGTTCTTTACACCAGAATATGTTGTCTTTAACAGAGTCTAGAGATCCTGTTCTTTACACCAGAATGTGTTGTCTTTAACAGAGTCTAGAGATCCTGTTCTTTACACCAGAATGTGTTGTCTTTAACAGAGTCTAGAGATCCTGTTCTTTACACCAGAATGTGTTGTCTTTAACAGAGTCTAGAGATCCTGTTCTTTACACCAGAATGTGTTGTCTTTAACAGAGTCTAGAGATCCTGTTCTTTACACCAGAATGTGTTGTCTTTAACAGAGTCTAGAGATCCTGTTCTTTACACCAGAATGTGTTGTCTTTAACAGAGTCTAGAGATCCTGTTCTTTACACCAGAATGTGTTGTCTTTAACAGAGTCTAGAGATCCTATTCTTTACACCATAATGTGTTGTCTTTAACAGAGTCTAGAGATCCTGTTCTTTACACCAGAATGTGTTGTCTTTAACAGAGTCTAGAGATCCTGTTCTTTACACCAGAATGTGTTGTCTTTAACAGAGTCTAGAGATCATGTTCTTTACACCAGAATGTGTTGTCTTTAACAGAGTCTAGAGATCCTGTTCTTTACACCAGAATGTGTTGTCTTTAACAGAGTCTAGAGATCATGTTCTTTACACCAGAATGTGTTGTCTTTAACAGAGTCTAGAGATCCTGTTCTTTACACCAGAATGTGTTGTCTTTAACAGAGTCTAGAGATCCTGTTCTTTACACCAGAATGTGTTGTCTTTAACAGAGTCTAGAGATCCTGTTCTTTACACCAGAATGTGTTGTCTTTAACAGAGTCTAGAGATCCTGTTCTTTACACCAGAATGTGTTGTCTTTAACAGAGTCTAGAGATCATGTTCTTTACACCAGAATGTGTTGTCTTTAACAGAGTCTAGAGATCCTGTTCTTTACACCAGAATGTGTTGTCTTTAACAGAGTCTAGAGATCCTGTTCTTTACACCAGAATGTGTTGTCTTTAACAGAGTCTAGAGATCATGTTCTTTACACCAGAAAGTGTTGTCTTTAACAGAGTCTAGAGATCCTGTTCTTTACACCAGAATGTGTTGTCTTTAACAGAGTCTAGAGATCCTGTTCTTTACACCAGAATGTGTTGTCTTTAACAGAGTCTAGAGATCCTGTTCTTTACACCAGAATGTGTTGTCTTTAACAGAGTCTAGAGATCCTGTTCTTTACACCAGAATGTGTTGTCTTTAACAGAGTCTAGAGATCATGTTCTTTACACCAGAATGTGTTGTCTTTAACAGAGTCTAGAGATCCTGTTATTTGAATCCACAGAGGAAAGTCTTTAATTTGCACAGTCTGGAGATACTGTTCTCTGAATCCACAGGGCAAATATTAAGAGTCTAGAGATACTGTTATTTACACTAGAAGGTGTTGTCCCTGTCACCATATTATCCTTAAGGAGAGTTTCCACTGTGTTCCAATGATAATATACATTCAGATTGGTATTATAATCTTCTTTGTATCAAGGTTCTTCATAAACATTCTCCATGTCTTTGCGCTATACTCCATAGGGATCCTGCGTCCCTTTGATCAGTGACAATATCCATACAAGGTTTTTCACATGATGTTGACCATTGCCCTGTAGAGTCCTGATGGTCATACATGATATTGGTACATCCATGTAGATTTTGGTCAGTCAGATGTTCCTGTGTGTCCCGTGTATAATATCCTGAGGGTCATACATACATGGTATGATCCTTGTCTCAGTCATGTATGTTGATATGTAGTTGTGACCTCTGGCAGAGGGAGGGGCAGGGCTGTCTGGTCCGGGAGGACCACCTGCGGGTGAGCGGTCATCACTATAGAAACAGGGCGTCCAAGACCCTGGTTACCATGGTGATGTGGTACAGAGTTCCTCTGTCGTTCCAACCCGAAAGCGGGAGGAGTGTTCGGTAACTGCTTCCTGTACTGGACAAAGCTACAGGTCTTTAGTATGATAGCTAACACATTCTTCCCTATCAGGATCCCACTGACCCGGGCATCCCTATACAGCAGCATGTTACAGCCTCTGATCAATAAGGTTAAAATATTAATGGTGACCAGGCTGAGGATAGGATATAGCATCATCTTGTGTGGGACTATATTGATGCCCTGCATGGAGATCTCACTAAGAGATACACAGGGAAGGACTAGCAACAGGATGTAACAATAGAAGAACATCAGTCCTTCAGCCCACAGAGGGAGACCTTTCTTCAGGGGTTCCCAGAGATTAGCCTGAATATCCAGGATATCTAGCAGGTCCACCACCACCCAGAACAACCTGAAGACCAGAGAGGAACAATATCATATAACAGAAGATGTCTTTATTGTCCACACACACCCAGGGGAAATGGGTCTGCTCAGTACTACCTGTTAGAATGGGTCAGGTCAGTACTACCTGTTAGAATGGGTCAGGTCAGTTCCACCTGTTAGAATGGGTCAGGTCAGTACTACCTGTTAGAATGGGTCAGGTCAGTACTACCTGTTAGAATGGGTCAGGTCAGTTCCACCTGTTAGAATGGGTCAGGTCAGTACTACCTGTTAGAATGGGTCAGGTCAGTACTACCTGTTAGAATGGGTCAGGTCAGTACTACCTGTTTAAATGGGTCAGGTCAGTTCTACCTATTAGAATGGGTCAGGTCAGTACTACCTGTTAAAATGGGTCAGGTCAGTACTACCTGTTAGAATGGGTCAGCTCAGTACTACCTGTTAGAATGGGTCAGGTCAGTACTACCTGTTAGAATGGGTCAGGTCAGTACTACCTGTTAGAATGGGTCAGGTCAGTTCCACCTGTTAGAATGGGTCAGGTCAGTACTACCTGTTAGAATGGGTCAGGTCAGTACTACCTGTTAGAATGGGTCAGGTCAGTACTACCTGTTTAAATGGGTCAGGTCAGTTCTACCTATTAGAATGGGTCAGGTCAGTACTATCTGTTAGAATGGGTCAGGTCAGTACTACCTGTTAAAATGGGTCAGGTCAGTACGACCTGTTTAAATGGGTCAGGTCAGTTTTACCTATTAGAATGGGTCAGGTCAGTACTACCTGTTAAAATGGGTCAGGTCAGTACTACCTGTTAAAATGGGTCAGGTCAGTTCTACCTATTAGAATGGGTCAGGTCAGTACTACCTGTTAAAATGGGTCAGGTCAGTTCTACCTATTGGAATGGGTCAGGTCAGTACTACCGGTTGAAATGGGTCAGCTCAGTTCTACCTATTAGAATGGGTCAGGTCAGTACTATCTGTTAAAATGGGTCAGGTCAGTTCTACCTATTAGAATGGGTCAGGTCAGTTCTACCTATTAGAATGGGTCTGGTCAGTTCTACCTATTAGAATGGGTCGGGTCAGTACTACCTGTTAGAATGGGTCAGGTCAGTATTACCTGTTAGAATGGGTCAGGTCAGTTCTACCTGTTAGAATGGGTCAGGGGCAGTTCTACCTATTAGAATGGGTCAGGTCAGTTCTACCTATTAGAATGGGTCAGGTCAGTTCTACCTATTAGAATGGGTCAGGTCAGTACTACCTGTTAATATGGGTCAGGTCAGTTCTACCTGTTAGAATGGGTCAGGTAAGTACTACCTGTTAAAATGGGTCAGGTCAGTTCTACCTATTAGAATGGGTCAGGTCAGTACTACCTGTTAAAATGGGTCAGGTCAGTTCTACCTGTTAGAATGGGTCAGGTAAGTACTACCTGTTAAAATGGGTCAGGTCAGTTCTACCTATTAGAATGGGTCAGGTCAGTACTACCTGTTAAAATGGGTCAGGTCAGTTCTACCTATTAGAATGGGTCAGGTCAGTACTATCTGTTAGAATGGCCCAAGGGCAGTTCTACCTATTAGAATGGGTCAGGTCAGTACTATCTGTTAGAATGGGTCAGGTCAGTTCTACCTATTAGAATGGGTCAGGTCAGTTCTGCCTATTAGAATGGGTCAGGTCAGTACTACCTGTTAAAATGGGTCAGGTCAGTTCTACCTATTAGAATGGGTCAGGTCAGTACTACCGGTTGAAATGGGTCAGGTCAGTTCTACCTATTAGAATGGGTCAGGTCAGTACTATCTGTTAAAATGGGTCAGGTCAGTTCTACCTGTTAGAATGGGTCAGGTAAGTACTACCTGTTAAAATGGGTCAGGTCAGTTCTACCTATTAGAATGGGTCAGGTCAGTACTACCTGTTAAAATGGGTCAGGTCAGTTCTACCTGTTAGAATGGGTCAGGTAAGTACTACCTGTTAAAATGGGTCAGGTCAGTTCTACCTATTAGAATGGGTCAGGTCAGTACTACCTGTTAAAATGGGTCAGGTCAGTTCTACCTATTAGAATGGGTCAGGTCAGTACTATCTGTTAGAATGGCCCAAGGGCAGTTCTACCTATTAGAATGGGTCAGGTCAGTACTATCTGTTAGAATGGGTCAGGTCAGTTCTACCTATTAGAATGGGTCAGGTCAGTTCTGCCTATTAGAATGGGTCAGGTCAGTACTACCTGTTAAAATGGGTCAGGTCAGTTCTACCTATTAGAATGGGTCAGGTCAGTACTACCGGTTGAAATGGGTCAGGTCAGTTCTACCTATTAGAATGGGTCAGGTCAGTACTATCTGTTAAAATGGGTCAGGTCAGTTCTACCTATTAGAATGGGTCAGGTCAGTATTACCTGTTAGAATGGGTCAGGTCAGTTCTACATGTTAGAATGGGTCAGGGGCAGTTCTACCTATTAGAATGGGTCAGGTCAGTTCTACCTATTAGAATGGGTCAGGTCAGTTCTACCTATTAGAATGGGTCAGGTCAGTACTACCTGTTAATATGGGTCAGGTCAGTTCTACCTGTTAGAATGGGTCAGGTAAGTACTACCTGTTAAAATGGGTCAGGTCAGTTCTACCTATTAGAATGGGTCAGGTCAGTACTACCTGTTAAAATGGGTCAGGTCAGTTCTACCTGTTAGAATGGGTCAGGTCAGTACTACCTGTTAAAATGGGTCAGGTCAGTTCTACCTATTAGAATGGGTCAGGTCAGTACTACCTGTTAAAATGGGTCAGGTCAGTTCTACCTATTAGAATGGGTCAGGTCAGTACTATCTGTTAGAATGGCCCAAGGGCAGTTCTACCTATTAGAATGGGTCAGGTCAGTACTATCTGTTAGAATGGGTCAGGTCAGTTCTACCTATTAGAATGGGTCAGGTCAGTTCTACCTATTAGAATGGGTCTGGTCAGTTCTACCTATTAGAATGGGTCGGGTCAGTACTACCTGTTAGAATGGGTCAGGTCAGTATTACCTGTTAGAATGGGTCAGGTCAGTTCTACCTGTTAGAATGGGTCAGGGGCAGTTCTACCTATTAGAATGGGTCAGGTCAGTTCTACCTATTAGAATGGGTCAGGTCAGTTCTACCTATTAGAATGGGTCAGGTCAGTTCTACCTATTAGAATGGGTCAGGTCAGTTCTACCTATTAGAATGGGTCAGGTCAGTTCTACCTATTAGAATGGGTCAGGTCAGTACTACCTGTTAGAATGGGTCAGGTCAGTTCTACCTATTAGAATGGGTCAGGTCAGTTCTGCCTATTAGAATGGGTCAGGTCAGTACTACCTGTTAAAATGGGTCAGGTCAGTTCTACCTATTAGAATGGGTCAGGTCAGTACTACCGGTTGAAATGGGTCAGGTCAGTTCTACCTATTAGAATGGGTCAGGTCAGTACTATCTGTTAAAATGGGTCAGGTCAGTTCTACCTATTAGAATGGGTCAGGTCAGTACTATCTGTTAGAATGGGTCAGGTCAGTTCTACCTATTAGAATGGGTCTGGTCAGTTCTACCTATTAGAAAGGGTCGGGTCAGTACTACCTGTTAGAATGGGTCAGGTCAGTATTACCTGTTAGAATGGGTCAGGTCAGTTCTACCTGTTAGAATGGGTCAGGGGCAGTTCTACCTATTAGAATGGGTCAGGTCAGTTCTACCTATTAGAATGGGTCAGGTCAGTTCTACCTATTAGAATGGGTCAGGTCAGTACTACCTGTTAATATGGGTCAGGTCAGTTCTACCTGTTAGAATGGGTCAGGTAAGTACTACCTGTTAAAATGGGTCAGGTCAGTTCTACCTATTAGAATGGGTCAGGTCAGTACTACCTGTTAAAATGGGTCAGGTCAGTTCTACCTGTTAGAATGGGTCAGGTAAGTACTACCTGTTAAAATGGGTCAGGTCAGTTCTACCTATTAGAATGGGTCAGGTCAGTACTACCTGTTAAAATGGGTCAGGTCAGTACTACCTGTTAAAATGGGTCAGGTCAGTTCTACCTATTAGAATGGGTCAGGTCAGTACTACCTGTTAAAATGGGTCAGGTCAGTTCTACCTATTGGAATGGGTCAGGTCAGTACTACCGGTTGAAATGGGTCAGCTCAGTTCTACCTATTAGAATGGGTCAGGTCAGTACTATCTGTTAAAATGGGTCAGGTCAGTTCTACCTATTAGAATGGGTCAGGTCAGTTCTACCTATTAGAATGGGTCTGGTCAGTTCTACCTATTAGAATGGGTCGGGTCAGTACTACCTGTTAGAATGGGTCAGGTCAGTATTACCTGTTAGAATGGGTCAGGTCAGTTCTACCTGTTAGAATGGGTCAGGGGCAGTTCTACCTATTAGAATGGGTCAGGTCAGTTCTACCTATTAGAATGGGTCAGGTCAGTACTACCTGTTAATATGGGTCAGGTCAGTTCTACCTGTTAGAATGGGTCAGGTAAGTACTACCTGTTAAAATGGGTCAGGTCAGTTCTACCTATTAGAATGGGTCAGGTCAGTACTACCTGTTAAAATGGGTCAGGTCAGTTCTACCTGTTAGAATGGGTCAGGTAAGTACTACCTGTTAAAATGGGTCAGGTCAGTTCTACCTATTAGAATGGGTCAGGTCAGTACTATCTGTTAAAATGGGTCAGGTCAGTTCTACCTATTAGAATGGGTCAGGTCAGTTCTACCTATTAGAATGGGTCAGGTCAGTACTACCTGTTAGAATGGGTCAGGTCAGTTCTACCTATTAGAATGGGTCAGGTCAGTACTACCTGTTAAAATGGGTCAGGTCAGTTCTACCTATTAGAATGGGTCAGGTCAGTACTATCTGTTAGAATGGGTCAGGTCAGTTCTACCTATTAGAATGGGTCAGGTCAGTTCTACCTATTAGAATGGGTCAGGTCAGTACTACCTGTTAGAATGGGTCAGGTCAGTTCTACCTATTAGAATGGGTCAGGTCAGTTCTGCCTATTAGAATGGGTCAGGTCAGTACTACCTGTTAAAATGGGTCAGGTCAGTTCTACCTATTAGAATGGGTCAGGTCAGTACTACCGGTTGAAATGGGTCAGGTCAGTTCTACCTATTAGAATGGGTCAGGTCAGTACTATCTGTTAGAATGGGTCAGGTCAGTTCTACCTATTAGAATGGGTCTGGTCAGTTCTACCTATTAGAATGGGTCGGGTCAGTACTACCTGTTAGAATGGGTCAGGTCAGTATTACCTGTTAGAATGGGTCAGGTCAGTTCTACCTGTTAGAGTGGGTCAGGGGCAGTTCTACCTATTAGAATGGGTCAGGTCAGTTCTACCTATTAGAATGGGTCAGGTCAGTTCTACCTATTAGAATGGGTCAGGTCACTACTACCTGTTAATATGGGTCAGGTCAGTTCTACCTGTTAGAATGGGTCAGGTAAGTACTACCTGTTAAAATGGGTCAGGTCAGTTCTACCTATTAGAATGGGTCAGGTCAGTACTACCTGTTAAAATGGGTCAGGTCAGTTCTACCTGTTAGAATGGGTCAGGTAAGTACTACCTGTTAAAATGGGTCAGGTCAGTTCTACCTATTAGAATGGGTCAGGTCAGTACTACCTGTTAAAATGGGTCAGGTCAGTACTACCTGTTAAAATGGGTCAGGTCAGTTCTACCTATTAGAATGGGTCAGGTCAGTACTACCTGTTAAAATGGGTCAGGTCAGTTCTACCTATTGGAATGGGTCAGGTCAGTACTACCTGTTAAAATGGGTCAGGTCAGTTCTACCTATTAGAATGGGTCTGGTCAGTTCTACCTATTAGAATGGGTCGGGTCAGTACTACCTGTTAGAATGGGTCAGGTCAGTATTACCTGTTAGAATGGGTCAGGTCAGTTCTACCTGTTAGAATGGGTCAGGGGCAGTTCTACCTATTAGAATGGGTCAGGTCAGTTCTACCTATTAGAATGGGTCAGGTCAGTTCTACCTATTAGAATGGGTCAGGTCACTACTACCTGTTAATATGGGTCAGGTCAGTTCTACCTGTTAGAATGGGTCAGGTAAGTACTACCTGTTAAAATGGGTCAGGTCAGTTCTACCTATTAGAATGGGTCAGGTCAGTACTACCTGTTAAAATGGGTCAGGTCAGTTCTACCTGTTAGAATGGGTCAGGTAAGTACTACCTGTTAAAATGGGTCAGGTCAGTTCTACCTATTAGAATGGGTCAGGTCAGTACTACCTGTTAAAATGGGTCAGGTCAGTACTTCCTGTTAAAATGGGTCAGGTCAGTTCTACCTATTAGAATGGGTCAGGTCAGTACTACCTGTTAAAATGGGTCAGGTCAGTTCTACCTATTGGAATGGGTCAGGTCAGTACTACCTGTTAAAATGGGTCAGGTCAGTTCTACCTATTAGAATGGGTCTGGTCAGTTCTACCTATTAGAATGGGTCGGGTCAGTACTACCTGTTAGAATGGGTCAGGTCAGTATTACCTGTTAGAATGGGTCAGGTCAGTTCTACCTGTTAGAATGGGTCAGGGGCAGTTCTACCTATTAGAATGGGTCAGGTCAGTTCTACCTATTAGAATGGGTCAGGTCAGTTCTACCTATTAGAATGGGTCAGGTCAGTACTACCTGTTAATATGGGTCAGGTCAGTTCTACCTGTTAGAATGGGTCAGGTAAGTACTACCTGTTAAAATGGGTCAGGTCAGTTCTACCTATTAGAATGGGTCAGGTCAGTACTACCTGTTAAAATGGGTCAGGTCAGTTCTACCTGTTAGAATGGGTCAGGTAAGTACTACCTGTTAAAATGGGTCAGGTCAGTTCTACCTATTAGAATGGGTCAGGTCAGTACTACCTGTTAAAATGGGTCAGGTCAGTTCTACCTATTAGAATGGGTCAGGTCAGTACTATCTGTTAGAATGGCCCAAGGGCAGTTCTACCTATTAGAATGGGTCAGGTCAGTACTATCTGTTAGAATGGGTCAGGTCAGTTCTACCTATTAGAATGGGTCAGGTCAGTTCTACCTATTAGAATGGGTCAGGTCAGTACTACCTGTTAGAATGGGTCAGGTCAGTTCTACCTATTAGAATGGGTCAGGTCAGTTCTGCCTATTAGAATGGGTCAGGTCAGTACTACCGGTTGAAATGGGTCAGGTCAGTTCTGCCTATTAGAATGGGTCAGGTCAGTACTACCTGTTAAAATGGGTCAGGTCAGTTCTACCTATTAGAATGGGTCAGGTCAGTACTACCGGTTGAAATGGGTCAGGTCAGTTCTACCTATTAGAATGGGTCAGGTCAGTACTATCTGTTAAAATGGGTCAGGTCAGTTCTACCTATTAGAATGGGTCAGGTCAGTACTATCTGTTAGAATGGGTCAGGTCAGTTCTACCTATTAGAATGGGTCTGGTCAGTTCTACCTATTAGAATGGGTCGGGTCAGTACTACCTGTTAGAATGGGTCAGGTCAGTATTACCTGTTAGAATGGGTCAGGTCAGTTCTACCTGTTAGAATGGGTCAGGGGCAGTTCTACCTATTAGAATGGGTCAGGTCAGTTCTACCTATTAGAATGGGTCAGGTCAGTTCTACCTATTAGAATGGGTCAGGTCAGTACTACCTGTTAATATGGGTCAGGTCAGTTCTACCTGTTAGAATGGGTCAGGTAAGTACTACCTGTTAAAATGGGTCAGGTCAGTTCTACCTATTAGAATGGGTCAGGTCAGTACTACCTGTTAAAATGGGTCAGGTCAGTTCTACCTGTTAGAATGGGTCAGGTAAGTACTACCTGTTAAAATGGGTCAGGTCAGTTCTACCTATTAGAATGGGTCAGGTCAGTACTACCTGTTAAAATGGGTCAGGTCAGTACTACCTGTTAAAATGGGTCAGGTCAGTTCTACCTATTAGAATGGGTCAGGTCAGTACTACCTGTTAAAATGGGTCAGGTCAGTTCTACCTATTGGAATGGGTCAGGTCAGTACTACCGGTTGAAATGGGTCAGCTCAGTTCTACCTATTAGAATGGGTCAGGTCAGTACTATCTGTTAAAATGGGTCAGGTCAGTTCTACCTATTAGAATGGGTCAGGTCAGTTCTACCTATTAGAATGGGTCTGGTCAGTTCTACCTATTAGAATGGGTCGGGTCAGTACTACCTGTTAGAATGGGTCAGGTCAGTATTACCTGTTAGAATGGGTCAGGTCAGTTCTACCTGTTAGAATGGGTCAGGGGCAGTTCTACCTATTAGAATGGGTCAGGTCAGTTCTACCTATTAGAATGGGTCAGGTCAGTTCTACCTATTAGAATGGGTCAGGTCAGTACTACCTGTTAATATGGGTCAGGTCAGTTCTACCTGTTAGAATGGGTCAGGTAAGTACTACCTGTTAAAATGGGTCAGGTCAGTTCTACCTATTAGAATGGGTCAGGTCAGTACTACCTGTTAAAATGGGTCAGGTCAGTTCTACCTGTTAGAATGGGTCAGGTAAGTACTACCTGTTAAAATGGGTCAGGTCAGTTCTACCTATTAGAATGGGTCAGGTCAGTACTACCTGTTAAAATGGGTCAGGTCAGTACTATCTGTTAGAATGGGTCAGGTCAGTTCTACCTATTAGAATGGGTCAGGTCAGTTCTACCTATTAGAATGGGTCAGGTCAGTACTACCTGTTAGAATGGGTCAGGTCAGTTCTACCTATTAGAATGGGTCAGGTCAGTTCTGCCTATTAGAATGGGTCAGGTCAGTACTACCTGTTAAAATGGGTCAGGTCAGTTCTACCTATTAGAATGGGTCAGGTCAGTACTACCGGTTGAAATGGGTCAGGTCAGTTCTACCTATTAGAATGGGTCAGGTCAGTACTATCTGTTAGAATGGCCCAAGGGCAGTTCTACCTATTAGAATGGGTCAGGTCAGTACTATCTGTTAGAATGGGTCAGGTCAGTTCTACCTATTAGAATGGGTCAGGTCAGTTCTACCTATTAGAATGGGTCAGGTCAGTACTACCTGTTAGAATGGGTCAGGTCAGTTCTACCTATTAGAATGGGTCAGGTCAGTTCTGCCTATTAGAATGGGTCAGGTCAGTACTACCTGTTAGAATGGGTCAGGTCAGTTCTACCTATTAGAATGGGTCAGGTCAGTTCTACCTATTAGAATGGGTCAGGTCAGTACTATCTGTTAAAATGGGTCAGGTCAGTTCTACCTATTAGAATGGGTCAGGTCAGTACTATCTGTTAGAATGGGTCAGGTCAGTTCTACCTATTAGAATGGGTCTGGTCAGTTCTACCTATTAGAATGGGTCGGGTCAGTACTACCTGTTAGAATGGGTCAGGTCAGTATTACCTGTTAGAATGGGTCAGGTCAGTTCTACCTGTTAGAATGGGTCAGGGGCAGTTCTACCTATTAGAATGGGTCAGGTCAGTTCTACCTATTAGAATGGGTCAGGTCAGTTCTACCTATTAGAATGGGTCAGGTCAGTACTACCTGTTAATATGGGTCAGGTCAGTTCTACCTGTTAGAATGGGTCAGGTAAGTACTACCTGTTAAAATGGGTCAGGTCAGTTCTACCTATTAGAATGGGTCAGGTCAGTACTACCTGTTAAAATGGGTCAGGTCAGTTCTACCTGTTAGAATGGGTCAGGTAAGTACTACCTGTTAAAATGGGTCAGGTCAGTTCTACCTATTAGAATGGGTCAGGTCAGTACTACCTGTTAAAATGGGTCAGGTCAGTACTACCTGTTAAAATGGGTCAGGTCAGTTCTACCTATTAGAATGGGTCAGGTCAGTACTACCTGTTAAAATGGGTCAGGTCAGTTCTACCTATTGGAATGGGTCAGGTCAGTACTACCGGTTGAAATGGGTCAGCTCAGTTCTACCTATTAGAATGGGTCAGGTCAGTACTATCTGTTAAAATGGGTCAGGTCAGTTCTACCTATTAGAATGGGTCAGGTCAGTTCTACCTATTAGAATGGGTCTGGTCAGTTCTACCTATTAGAATGGGTCGGGTCAGTACTACCTGTTAGAATGGGTCAGGTCAGTATTACCTGTTAGAATGGGTCAGGTCAGTTCTACCTGTTAGAATGGGTCAGGGGCAGTTCTACCTATTAGAATGGGTCAGGTCAGTTCTACCTATTAGAATGGGTCAGGTCAGTTCTACCTATTAGAATGGGTCAGGTCAGTACTACCTGTTAATATGGGTCAGGTCAGTTCTACCTGTTAGAATGGGTCAGGTAAGTACTACCTGTTAAAATGGGTCAGGTCAGTTCTACCTATTAGAATGGGTCAGGTCAGTACTACCTGTTAAAATGGGTCAGGTCAGTTCTACCTGTTAGAATGGGTCAGGTAAGTACTACCTGTTAAAATGGGTCAGGTCAGTTCTACCTATTAGAATGGGTCAGGTCAGTACTACCTGTTAAAATGGGTCAGGTCAGTACTATCTGTTAGAATGGGTCAGGTCAGTTCTACCTATTAGAATGGGTCAGGTCAGTTCTACCTATTAGAATGGGTCAGGTCAGTACTACCGGTTGAAATGGGTCAGGTCAGTTCTACCTATTAGAATGGGTCAGGTCAGTACTATCTGTTAAAATGGGTCAGGTCAGTTCTACCTATTAGAATGGGTCAGGTCAGTACTATCTGTTAGAATGGGTCAGGTCAGTTCTACCTATTAGAATGGGTCTGGTCAGTTCTACCTATTAGAATGGGTCGGGTCAGTACTACCTGTTAGAATGGGTCAGGTCAGTATTACCTGTTAGAATGGGTCAGGTCAGTTCTACCTGTTAGAATGGGTCAGGGGCAGTTCTACCTATTAGAATGGGTCAGGTCAGTTCTACCTATTAGAATGGGTCAGGTCAGTTCTACCTATTAGAATGGGTCAGGTCAGTACTACCTGTTAATATGGGTCAGGTCAGTTCTACCTGTTAGAATGGGTCAGGTAAGTACTACCTGTTAAAATGGGTCAGGTCAGTTCTACCTATTAGAATGGGTCAGGTCAGTACTACCTGTTAAAATGGGTCAGGTCAGTTCTACCTGTTAGAATGGGTCAGGTAAGTACTACCTGTTAAAATGGGTCAGGTCAGTTCTACCTATTAGAATTGGTCAGGTCAGTACTACCTGTTAAAATGGGTCAGGTCAGTACTACCTGTTAAAATGGGTCAGGTCAGTTCTACCTATTAGAATGGGTCAGGTCAGTACTACCTGTTAAAATGGGTCAGGTCAGTTCTACCTATTGGAATGGGTCAGGTCAGTACTACCGGTTGAAATGGGTCAGCTCAGTTCTACCTATTAGAATGGGTCAGGTCAGTACTATCTGTTAAAATGGGTCAGGTCAGTTCTACCTATTAGAATGGGTCAGGTCAGTTCTACCTATTAGAATGGGTCTGGTCAGTTCTACCTATTAGAATGGGTCGGGTCAGTACTACCTGTTAGAATGGGTCAGGTCAGTATTACCTGTTAGAATGGGTCAGGTCAGTTCTACCTGTTAGAATGGGTCAGGGGCAGTTCTACCTATTAGAATGGGTCAGGTCAGTTCTACCTATTAGAATGGGTCAGGTCAGTTCTACCTATTAGAATGGGTCAGGTCAGTACTACCTGTTAATATGGGTCAGGTCAGTTCTACCTGTTAGAATGGGTCAGGTAAGTACTACCTGTTAAAATGGGTCAGGTCAGTTCTACCTATTAGAATGGGTCAGGTCAGTACTACCTGTTAAAATGGGTCAGGTCAGTTCTACCTGTTAGAATGGGTCAGGTAAGTACTACCTGTTAAAATGGGTCAGGTCAGTTCTACCTATTAGAATGGGTCAGGTCAGTACTACCTGTTAAAATGGGTCAGGTCAGTTCTACCTATTAGAATGGGTCAGGTCAGTACTATCTGTTAGAATGGCCCAAGGGCAGTTCTACCTATTAGAATGGGTCAGGTCAGTACTATCTGTTAGAATGGGTCAGGTCAGTTCTACCTATTAGAATGGGTCAGGTCAGTTCTACCTATTAGAATGGGTCAGGTCAGTACTACCTGTTAGAATGGGTCAGGTCAGTTCTACCTATTAGAATGGGTCAGGTCAGTTCTGCCTATTAGAATGGGTCAGGTCAGTAATACCTGTTAAAATGGGTCAGGTCAGTTCTACCTATTAGAATGGGTCAGGTCAGTACTACCGGTTGAAATGGGTCAGGTCAGTTCTACCTATTAGAATGGGTCAGGTCAGTACTATCTGTTAAAATGGGTCAGGTCAGTTCTACCTATTAGAATGGGTCAGGTCAGTACTATCTGTTAGAATGGGTCAGGTCAGTTCTACCTATTAGAATGGGTCTGGTCAGTTCTACCTATTAGAATGGGTCGGGTCAGTACTACCTGTTAGAATGGGTCAGGTCAGTATTACCTGTTAGAATGGGTCAGGTCAGTTCTACCTGTTAGAATGGGTCAGGGGCAGTTCTACCTATTAGAATGGGTCAGGTCAGTTCTACCTATTAGAATGGGCCAGGTCAGTTCTACCTATTAGAATGGGTCAGGTCAGTACTACCTGTTAATATGGGTCAGGTCAGTTCTACCTGTTAGAATGGGTCAGGTAAGTACTACCTGTTAAAATGGGTCAGGTCAGTTCTACCTATTAGAATGGGTCAGGTCAGTACTACCTGTTAAAATGGGTCAGGTCAGTTCTACCTGTTAGAATGGGTCAGGTAAGTACTACCTGTTAAAATGGGTCAGGTCAGTTCTACCTATTAGAATGGGTCAGGTCAGTACTACCTGTTAAAATGGGTCAGGTCAGTTCTACCTATTAGAATGGGTCAGGTCAGTACTATCTGTTAGAATGGCCCAAGGGCAGTTCTACCTATTAGAATGGGTCAGGTCAGTACTATCTGTTAGAATGGGTCAGGTCAGTTCTACCTATTAGAATGGGTCAGGTCAGTTCTACCTATTAGAATGGGTCAGGTCAGTTCTGCCTATTAGAATGGGTCAGGTCAGTTCTACCTATTAGAATGGGTCAGGTCAGTACTATCTGTTAGAATGGCCCAAGGGCAGTTCTACCTGTTACGCAGCTCCTCTTTCTTCTTGAACGGCTGTACGTACTCCATATGGTCTATTGCCACGAGACCAACAAACAGCACCGGGACACAGACTGAGAGGAGTAGGGTCAGGGCCTTACGGGCCAGAGCATCCAGAGACTTCCTGTCAGCCTTGTAGTTCTGGTACACAAAGTACACCTGGAAAAAAACCAAAAGGTAAATAAATAAAATGTATTTTATACAGCCCTTTTCACATCAGCAGTTGTCACAAAGTGCTAGGGTTAGGGTTAGGGTTAGCTAGGCAAGTCAGTTAAGAACAAATTCTTATTTTCAATGAGGGCCTAGGAACAGTGGGTTTACTGCCTGTTCAGGGGCAGAACGACAGAGTTGTACCTTGTCAGCTCTGTGATTTGAACTTGCAACCTTTTGGTTACTAGTACAATGCTCTAACCACTAGGCTACCCTGCCACCCCAGCTACACAGTATCACGCCTACTTCTGCTCCCTCCCTCCTGCGCTCAACGTGGTCTGTCTCCTAACCACCGGTCCTGGCAACCCACATTGTGCACACCTGGCATCCATCATTGCGCACACTTGCTCCCCATCGTTACACACACCTGGACTTCATCAACACCCTGCCTACTCTCCCTTCATATAGCCCTCAGTAGCTTCTGTCATGAGGCAATATTGGTTTTGGTTACGTTCAGTAAACTCAACTCAAACTCAATATATAATATATAATAATATAATAATATATAATAATATAATAATAATAATAATATAATAAACTCAACTTCTGCTTCCTGATTCTCTGTGTATACGTTACAGAAAACTGCCTCTCAAAAACAAAGACGCAGCAGAAGTTAAGGATATCTCCCATATAGTCGAGGAACTGGAACACCTACTGCGTCAACATTTTACATTTACATTTAAGTCATTTAGCAGACGCTCTTATCCAGAGCGACTTACAACACCATGATCAGCTGGGTTCGGGTAATGGATGAGGTCCTTCACATTCTCCACCACCTCGACAACACCTGAGAAGATTGATCTCCAACTAGTGGAGGACCATGATTCGTCCCAGTGAGCCAGTACGCCAGCCCATCCAGCGGTCCGCCCAGGTCAATGATGCCCTGTTGTCCCTCCCGGACAAATATGACGGGACTCCATCGAAATGCCGTGGCTTCCTACTCCAGTGCTCTATTTATTTCATCCACCAGACAGGAGCCCCCACCACCGAGAGGTCCAAGGTTGCCATGGTCATTTACCTGATGACCAGACGGGCTTTGGAGTGGGCTACGGCCGTCTGGGAGAGAGGAGAGGAGGAGCCAAGTTCCTATGAGAGGTTCATGGCTCTGTTCAGGGAGGTCTTTGATCATTCCATCTGAGGGCAGAGAGGAAGGTGAGCGACTACTCTAACTCCTGCAGGGTACCCAGACCGCTGTGGAGTATGCCCTCACCTTCCGGACTGTGGCAGCCTCCAGCAGATGGAATGAGCCGGCACTCCACACTTTATTCTGAAGAGGAATGTGCAAAGAGGTCCAGACGGAGTTGGCATGTCGGGAAGACAACCTTTCCTAGGACGTGCTCATAGCGATGACCATCAGTCTGGATAACCTTCTTCGAGAGCGCCAGCACCCTCCTCGTCTCTCACCTTCCTCCTTTTGTCATCCTGAAACAGAGCTTGAATCAATGGAGGTACGGGCCACACACCTCCCCGCGACAGAGCGGCGTCGCCGGAGACGGCTGTTCCTATTGTAGTCAGGAGGGGCACCAGCTTCAGCAGTGTCTGGTTCGTTCCAACCCGGGGTCCAAAGGGACCCGCGATCATCCATCTCCCAGGGTAGGCATCAGTATTCCATCATTATTGCTTTCTGCAAAACGCTTCCTGGTTTCCATTTCACTGGCTGGCTGTCCCTCATGTGTTGTCCCTAAAGCTCTAGTGGACTCTGGTGCCGCAGGTAATTTTATCACATCGCAGCACGATTCAACATCACATTGAATAACGGATTCACTACATGGAACGACAGATATTTTCTTGTGGACTATCTAAAGAAAGATCAGGAAACATTAGCTTGCATTTATTTAACCCCTCATTTTGGTCACTACACACTTTACATATACTGTATACTTCCATTCATAGGCCTGTGGGCATCCTAAAGCAAAACAACCGATATCTACAATACCAGTCAAAAGTTTAGACAGACCTTGTCATGCAGGTGAAAGAGGACCCAAAAGCGACTTGGCGAAAACAGAGTCTTTAATCCAGTAAAGTAAATACAAACAAAAAACACAACTTTCACTCGAAATGACGAGGACAAACTGGAGACTCGATCTTGAACAGCAGGTGAACAGCAGGTTGCCTCGGGAAGGCACTTGAACCAGACAGACTCAGACACCTGCTCACCACGCAGCATCTGAGGAAAACACGACACGACAGGGCGATACACAAACACAGCACGGTGAATTCTAGACAAGGAACCGACAGGACAGGAACGGAACACAAAGGAAGAAATAGGGACTCTAATCAGGGGAAAGGATCGGGAACAGGTGTGGGAAGACTAAATGATTGATTAGGGGAATAGGAACAGCTGGGAGCAGGAACGGAACGATAGAGAGAAGAGAGAGCGAGAGAGTGAGAGAGGGAGGGGGAGAGAGAGGGATAGAAAGAGGGAAAGAACCTAATAAGACCAGCAGAGGGAAACGAATAGAATGGGAAGCACAGGGACAAGACAAGATAATAAATGACAAAACATGACAGTACCCCCCACTCACCGAGCGCCTCCTGGCGCACTCGAGGAGGAATCCTGGCGGCAACGGAGGAAATCATCAATGAGTGAACGGTCCAGCACGTCCCGAGACGGAACCCAACTCCTCTCCTCAGGACCGTAACCCTCCCAATCCACTAGGTATTGGTGACCCCGTCCCCGAGAACGCATGTCCATGATCTTATGTACCTTGTAAATAGGTGCGCTCTCGACAAGGACGGGAGGGGGAGGGAAGACGAACGGGGGTGCGAAGAAAGGGCTTGACACAGGAGACATGGAAGACAGGATGGACGCGACGAAGATGTCGCGGAAGAAGCAGTCGCACAGCGACAGGATTGACGACCTGGGAGACACGGAACGGACCAATGAACCGCGGAGTCAACTTACGAGAAGCTGTCGTAAGAGGAAGGTTGCGAGTGGAAAGCCACACTCTCTGGCCGCAACAATACCTTGGACTCTTAATCCTGCGTTTATTGGCGGCTCTCACAGTCTGTGCCCTGTAACGGCAAAGTGCAGACCTCACCCTCCTCCAGGTGCGCTCACAACGTTGGACAAACGCTTGAGCGGAGGGAACGCTGGACTCGGCAAGCTGGGATGAGAACAGAGGAGGCTGGTAACCCAGACTACTCTGAAACGGAGATAACCCGGTAGCAGACGAAGGAAGCGAATTGTGAGCGTATTCTGCCCAGGGGAGCTGTTCTGCCCAAGACGCAGGGTTTCTGAAAGAAAGGCTGCGTAGTATGCGACCAATCGTCTGATTGGCCCTCTCTGCTTGACCGTTAGACTGGGGATGAAACCCGGAAGAGAGACTGACGGACGCACCAATCAAACGACAGAACTCCCTCCAAAACTGTGACGTGAATTGCGGGCCTCTGTCTGAAACGGCGTCTAACGGGAGGCCATGAATTCTGAATACATTCTCAATAATGATTTGTGCCGTCTCCTTAGCGGAAGGAAGTTTAGCGAGGGGAATGAAATGTGCCGCCTTAGAGAACCTATCGACAACCGTAAGAATCACAGTCTTCCCCGCAGACAAAGGCAGACCGGTAATGAAGTCTAGGGCGATGTGAGACCATGGTCGAGAAGGAATGGGAGCGGTCTGAGACGACCGGCAGGAGGAGAGTTACCCGACTTAGTCTGCGCGCAGTCCGAACAAGCAGCCACGAAACGGCGCGTGTCACGCTCCTGAGTCGGCCACCAAAAGCGCTGGCGAATAGACGCAAGAGTGCCTCGAACACCGGGATGACCAGCTAACTTGGCAGAGTGAGCCCACTGAAGAACAGCCAGACGAGTGGAAACAGGAACGAAAAGGAGGTTACTAGGACAAGCGCGCGGCGACGCAGTGTGCGTGAGTGCTTGCTTAACCTGTCTTTCAATTCCCAGACTGTTAACCCGACAACACGCCCATAAGGAAGAATCCCCTCGGGATCAATAGAAGCCACAGAAGAACTAAACAGACGGGATAAGGCATCAGGCTTGGTGTTCTTGCTACCCGGACGGTAAGAAATCACAAACTCGAAACGAGCGAAAAACAACGCCCAACGAGCTTGACGGGCATTAAGTCGTTTGGCAGAACGGATGTACTCAAGGTTCTTATGGTCTGTCCAAACGACAAAAGGAACGGTCGCCCTCCAACCACTGTCGCCATTCGCCTAGGGCTAAGCGGATGGCGAGCAGTTCACGGTTACCCACATCATAGTTGCGCTCAGATGGCGACAGGCGATGAGAAAAATAAGCGCAAGGATGAACCTTATCGTCAGACTGGAAGCGCTGGGATAGAATGGCTCCCACGCCTACCTCTGAAGCGTCAACCTCGACAATGAATTGTCTAGTGACGTCAGGAGTAACGAGGATAGGAGCGGACGTAAAACGTTCTTTTAGAAGATCAAAAGCTCCCTGGGCGGAACCGGACCACTTAAAACACGTCTTGACAGAAGTAAGAGCTGTGAGAGGGGCAGCAACTTGACCGAAATTACGAATGAAACGCCGATAGAAATTAGCGAAACCTAAAAAGCGCTGCAACTCGACACGTGACCTTGGAACGGGCCAATCACTGACAGCTTGGACCTTAGCGGAATCCATCTGAATGCCTTCAGCGGAAATAACGGAACCGAGAAAAGTAACGGAGGAGACATGAAAAGAGCACTTCTCAGACTTTACGTAGAGACAATTCTCTAAAAGGCGCTGTAGAACACGTCGAACGTGCTGAACATGAATCTCGAGTGACGGAGAAAAAATCAGGATATCGTCAAGATAGACAAAAACAAAGATGTTCAGCATGTCTCTCAGAACATCATTAACTAATGCCTGAAAAACAGCTGGCGCATTGGCGAGACCAAACGGCAGAACCCGGTACTCAAAATGCCCTAACGGAGTGTTAAACGCCGTTTTCCACTCGTCCCCCTCTCTGATGCGCACGAGATGGTAAGCGTTACGAAGGTCCAACTTAGTAAAGCACCTGGCTCCCTGCAGAATCTCGAAGGCTGATGACATAAGGGGAAGCGGATAACGATTCTTAACCGTTATGTCATTCAGCCCTCGATAATCCACGCAGGGGCGCAGAGTACCGTCCTTCTTCTTAACAAAAAGAACCCCGCCCCGGCCGGAGAGGAAGAAGGCACTATGGTACCGGCGTCAAGAGACACAGACAAATAATCCTCGAGAGCCTTACGTTCGGGAGCCGACAGAGAGTATAGTCTACCCCGAGGAGGAGTGGTCCCCGGAAGGAGATCAATACTACAATCATACGACCGGTGAGGAGGAAGGGAGTTGGCTCGGGACCGACTGAAGACCGTGCGCAGATCATGATATTCCTCCGGCACTCCTGTCAAATCGCCAGGTTCCTCCTGAGAAGTAGGGACAGAAGAAACGGGAGGGATGGCAGACATTAAACACTTCACATGACAAGAAACGTTCCAGGATAGGATAGAATTACTAGACCAATTAATAGAAGGATTATGACATACTAGCCAGGGATGACCCAAAACAACAGGTGTAAACGGTGAACGAAAAATCAAAAAAGAAATAGTCTCACTGTGGTTACCAGATACTGTGAGGGTTAAAGGTAGTGTCTCAAATCTGATACTGGGAAGATGACTACCATCTAAGGCGAACATGGGCGTAGGCTTCTCTAACTCTCTGAAAGGAATGTCATGTTTCCGAACCCATGCTTCGTCCATGAAACAACCCTCAGCCCCAGAGTCTATCAAGGCACTACATGTAGCACCCGAACCGGTCCAGCGTAGATGGACCGACAAAGTAGTACAGGATCTTGATGGAGAGACTTGAGTAGTTGCGCTCACCTGTAGCCCTCCGCTTACAGATGAGCTCTGGCTTTTACTGGACATGAATTAACAAAATGTCCAGCAACTCCGCAATAGAGGCACAGGCGGTTGGTGATCCTCCGTTCCCTCTCCCTAGTCGAGATGCGAAAAAACCCGAATCATCTCCTCTTTAAAGTTCTGGAACTTGTTAGAGCAATCAGCCCTTGCCTCCCAGATAGCTGTGCCCCATTCTCGAGCCCGGCCAGTAAGGAGTGAAATGACGTAAGCAACCCGAGCTCTCTCTCTAGAGTATGTGTTGGGTTGGAGAGAGAACACAATCTCACACTGCGTGAGAAAGGAGCGGCACTCAGTGGGCTGCCCGGAGTAGCAAGGTGGGTTATTAACCCTAGGTTCTGGAGGCTCGGCAGGCCAGGAAGTAACAGGTGGCACGAGACGTAGACTCTGGAACTGTCCAGAGAGGTCGGAAACCTGAGCGGCCAGGTTCTCCACGGCATGGCGAGCAGCAGACAATTCCTGCTCGTGTCTGCCGAGCATGGCTCCTTGGATCTCGACGGCAGTGTAACGAGCGTCTGAAGTCGCTGGGTCCATTCCTTGGTCGGTTCCTTCTGTCATGCAGGTGAAAGAGGACCCAAAAGCGACTTGGCGAAAACAGAGTCTTTAATCCAGTAAAGTAAATACAAACAAAAAACACAACTTTCACTCGAAATGACGAGGACAAACTGGAGACTCGATCTTGAACAGCAGGTGAACAGCAGGTTGCCTCGGGAAGGCACTTGAACCAGACAGACTCAGACACCTGCTCACCACGCAGCATCTGAGGAAAACACGACACGACAGGGCGATACACAAACACAGCACGGTGAATTCTAGACAAGGAACCGACAGGACAGGAACGGAACACAAAGGAAGAAATAGGGACTCTAATCAGGGGAAAGGATCGGGAACAGGTGTGGGAAGACTAAATGATTGATTAGGGGAATAGGAACAGCTGGGAGCAGGAACGGAACGATAGAGAGAAGAGAGAGCGAGAGAGTGAGAGAGGGAGGGGGAGAGAGAGGGATAGAAAGAGGGAAAGAACCTAATAAGACCAGCAGAGGGAAACGAATAGAATGGGAAGCACAGGGACAAGACAAGATAATAAAT